>NW_017674525.1:8938-60549 GCF_001879085.1 Nicotiana attenuata
AACACCTACTACAATTGAACTAAAATAAAAGAAAGACACAATGGAATTGGTTCTTCTATCTTGTCCAAGTAGCTTCAGGAATGCACACTTGAATCTCATATAAATTGCTTGCAAAATTGCCTCGCTCTTTTGCTCTCAATTTAGTTTAACTTCTGCGTTTGTGCAATACATGTAAAAGAGAACAATCACTGTTATTTAATGAGTTAGTAATTAGAGTTTGATTGAGACTCAATTGCTGATCTTCCATCGAAGTTGAGTCCTTGAACAATGCAAACTCCAACCCTATCCTTTATCCGGATTGTGTCCTCTTCCCATGAGAAGACTTTCTCTCCTCATCCAATATGCAACCTTTTCGATTAGTTCAGGAGATATTGCTGCTTGATCACTGAGACTTATCTCCTTCACGTGTATCTCACATGTCTAGGTTGATAGATATTGTGCCTCACATGATGGACCTGGTCCATGACTGAGTTCATTTGTCATTCTTCAAAACTTCACCTGAACTTGGGGCAACAACTGAAGAGGTTCCAACACATTCATATACGGGCTATAGGTCCCAGAATGTATCTCCTTAATTAGCTTAGAAGCTTCTTTTGCGTCGACACACCTTAGCAATCCCAAATCAGGAGTTCTTTTGTACAAGGTTCCTCCGCTGTGGAAGAAATTATTGGACAACCTCCGAAGCGTACGTTTCTGAGTATGATTTGCATGCTCCGGATATTCTCCTTTTGCCAAATATTCTTTGATATCGTGAAACCAAGGCTTCCCGTCTATTTCTTCTTCAATACGGGCACTATACGCCGGTTGGCTGTGGATCCTTATTGGGATGGGATCGATGAAGTTCTTGTCGCGGTGCTGTATCATGGATGTCAAAGTGGACAATACATCGGCAAACTCGTTCTGAATCCTAGGAACATGCCGAAACTCTATCTTCGTGAACCTCTTTCTCAATTCCTGCACATGGTGCAGATATGGCAATATCTTGGAATTCTTGGTGGCCCATTCTCCTTGTACCTGGTGCACAAGCAAATTTGAATCACCGATTACCAGCAGCTCCTGAATATTTATGTCGATGGCCATGTTGAGCCCTAGTATGCAGGCTTCATACTCTGTCATGTTGTTGGTGCAGGAAAATCTGAGCTTAGCAGATACCGGATAATTTTGGCCAGTTTTCGATACCAAGACGGCCCCAATGCCGACTCCCTTGAAGTTTGCCGCTCTGTCAAAGAACATTCTCCAACCGTCGTAGGACTCAACAATATCTTCTCCTATGAATAACACCTCTTCATCGGGAAAATACGTTTTTTAGGGTTCGTATTCTCCTTCCACAGGGTTCTCAGCAAGATGATCTGCCAGTGCCTGTCCCTTGACTGCTTTTTGAGTCACATAAACAATGTCGAACTTACTCAACATTTGCCATTTAGCCAGCTTGCCAGTGGGCATGGGTTTCTGAAAGATATATTTCAAGGGATCCATCCTTGATATGAGGTATGTTGTGTAGGCACAGAAGTAATGCTCAGCTTCTGAGCTATCCAAGTCAGAGCGCAGCAGGTACGTTCCAATAGAGAGTACCGCGCTTCATACCGGGTGAAATTCTCACTCAAGTAATAGATAGCTTGTTCCTTTCTCCCTGCTTCGTCATGCTGCCCCTGAACGCAGCCGAAAGCTCCATCTAATACTACAAAGTAGAGTAGCAATGTTCTACCTAGCTCTGCTGGGACCAAGACTAGTGGTGTTGATAGGTACTCCTTGATCTTGTCGAAAGCCTTTTGACAATCCTCAGTCCAACTGGTTGCAGCGTCCTTCTTTAACATCTTGAAAATTAGCTCACATATAACTGTAGACTGAGCTATGAAGCGGCTGATATAGTTTAGCCTCCTAGAAAACTCATTACATCTTTCTTACTCTTCGGCGGCGGTAGCTCCTAGATGGCTTTGACTTTTGAAGGATCCAATTCTATCCCTCGGCGGCTGACAATGAACCCAAGTAACTTTTCGGCAGGAACCCCGAATGCACGTTTTACGGGGTTTAGTTTCAAGTTGTATCTTCACAGTCTGTCAAAAAACTTCCTCAAATCAGTTATATGATCTATGGCTTTCTTGGATTTGATAATGACGTCGTCCACATATACCTCGATCTCCTTATGTATCATGTCATGAAAAATGGTAGTCATAGCCCTCATGTAGGTGGCCCCAGTATTCTTTAGACCGAATGACATCATCTTATAACAGTATACTCCCAATGGTGTAATGAAAGTCGTTTTCTCAGCATCCTCTTCATCCATCCAGATCTGATGGTAACTAACAAAACAATCCACAAACGACTGGAGTTCATGCTTGGCATAATTGTGGATTAGGATGTGTATGTTTGGAAGTGGGAAATCGTCCTTTGGGCTGGCCCTATTGAGATTCGATAATCAACACAGACCCTGAACTTTCCATCCTTCTTGGAATTGGCATGACGTTGGCTAACCAAGTTGGGTATTCAACCACCCTGAGGACCTTGGCCTTGATTTGCTTAGTACCCTCCTCCTTGATTTTCAGACTCATGTCAGGCTTGAACTTCCTGAGTTTCTGTTTTACTGGTGGACATGCTAGGTTTGTGGGCAGCTTGTGATCCACAATGGATGTACTTAACCCGGTCATATCATCGTATGACCATGCAAAAATATCCTCGTACGCTTTCAAGAACTGTGTATACTCCTCTTTTTCTGATGGCAACAAGTGGATGCTGATGCGGGTTTCCTTGACAGCTTCAGAGTCTCCCAAGTTGATTATTTCTGTTTTATCTAGATTGGACTTAGGCTTGTTCTCAAAGTCTTCTACTTCTCTGACAATTTCCTCGGGTATGACATCTTCTTCTTCCGAATCACTATCCTTTTGTTGCGTCGCCTCATTACATGTCACGGTTGTTGGTTCATCGACACAGGAAATGGTAATACTGTATAGATAAAGATATGAGAAAAATGGTAATAATAAATATTGATTCATTGAAGCATAAAAGCGATTTTCAATAATTTAAACAACATTTTCAGAACATTGGAAATATTATTTAAAACGAAATGCCAAAAAGGGAAATCATTTTTCTTAGAAGATAAACAAAACAATGCTTGAGGAACTCGTCGGGCCCTAGATGGTCCGACAGTCCAATTCTTGAGGAATGATCCTCTCTCCACAGCTTGGATGGTAGGGCCTTCCTCCTCCTCCTCCTCAACAATTACACAACAGTCCATGTCCTTATCTTCTAAGAACAGGTTCCTTAAGGCTGCTAGTGCTTCTTCCTCCTCTGATCCCCATATGATGTCGGCCTGTTGGAAGGTCTGATTCAAGTGCGGTATAGGCTGCTCCAATGGATAGTGCGGACCTCGCCATGGTGGTGACCAGTCATTGTATTCCTGCCAGGTGTATTGATATCCCAGGCCAAAAGTAGTGCCATGATGCTTCGGCTGTATTGGCTTGGTGATGCCCTGAAGATTTTTACCAAGACCCTTGCCAGGCTCATACCCTCCCCAGTTCATCATGCTTGCTATCTTGCTATCCCACCACTTATCTTTGTCGATTGCATTAACCCGCTCGATGTGATGATAAGTTTTCCCGCCTAGCCTTCCCCTATTCTCGACCATCGAAATAGTCTGACAAGTGTAAATGGGGTTGCTCCCGTCTCCGTGGATAATCACCTCCTGACGGTTCCACTCAAACTTTACTGCCTGATGCAAAGTTGATGCCACAGCCACAGCCCCAGCCGCGTGTATCCATGGTCGTCCCAACAGCAGATTGAAGGATGCAGATATGTCTACCACCTGAAAGTCGACATCAAACCACGTGGGCCCCATTTGCAGACAGAGATTGATTTCCCCAATGGTAGCCCTCTGAGACCCATCAAATGCCTTTACGTTTATGGTCCCTTATCGTATTTCGTATAGGCCTTTGCCCAACCTGTTCAGTGTTGTTAATGGGCAAATATTGAGACTGGATCCTCCATCAATCAGGACCCTAGTAATGAAGTAGCCTTTGCATTGCACTGTGATATGCAGTGGCCTATTGTGATTCAAACCCTCAGGCAGCAACTCATCCTCGTGGAAAGTGATTTTGTGACTTTCCAATACCTGTCCCACCATGTTAGCCAATTCTCCGCTTGTGATGTTATTGGGCACATATGCTTCGTTCGACACTTTCATCAGAGCGTTCCTGTGTGCCTCTGAATTCTGTAGCAGCGACAGGATAGATATTTGAGCAGGAGTCTTGTTTGGATGATCGATGACTGAATACTCCCTTGCTTGTACTTTCCTCCAGAGGTCATCTGGACCTGTTTCAATAACGCGAGGTATGTTAGAGGCCTGTTTACTGGACTTTCCCAAATGCTCGGGTGTATAGACTCTTCCAGTCCTAGTCATCCCTTGTGCAGCACCAGATTCCCCCATCTGGGTTTTTTATTTTCTTCTAGCTTCGGCCATATAATCCCATGGTACAGCCTCGATGCTGAAAGGCGGTGTGGTTGATACTGTCCGTGTAAATGGTGTGGCTACTTTCACCTCAAATGGAATAGGTGCAACTGCAGGGGGTGCTACCTCAACTTCAAATGGGACTGATGTTGTTACCTCGACCTCCACTGGCGGCTGTACCTGCACTATAATGGGATTGAGTGTGACTGCGGGTTTCTTCGGGTCGTCACCCTCTTTGATAATTCCGATTGATCCCTCCGGGTCCCATTCTTCATCCATCTCTATCACATTGACACCTTTTCCCCTGTGATCTGGGAGGGGGTTATTACGGACATTAGGTGCGGCCTCCTTTTCCTGGATGATCTTGTTGTCAATCAAAGTCTGGATTTTGTCCTTCAATGTGCGGCATTTATCAATGGTGTGCCCTTTCATACCAGAATGGTATGCACAAGTCTTATTTGGGTTAACCCATTGGGATGAGTTCTCCATGGCCACAGCAGGGATTGGAGAGACGTAACCAGCAGCCTTCAACCTTTCATATAGCTGGTCGATGGGTTCGGCAATGGCAGTGTATTGTTTGGGTGGTCTGCAATCAAAATTAGGTCGCGATCTTGGGTAATTTTGACGAGTTAGAGGTGACTGAAAATGAGATGGTTGGGAATTATAGGTGTGATAGGCAGTGGCTGGTTGGGAATATCTGTGGGACGAGGGTTGATATGTAGGTGGAGGTGACGGTTGATAGGTGGGAGGAGGTGCTTGATATGTGGGTGGAGGTGCTTTATATGTGGGTGGAGGTGCTTGATATGCAAGTGGAGAGGTTCGGTATACGAATGGAGTTTTGGGTCCTTGGGCGACCATCACTGCTCCCACGTCCTTCTTCTTAGATATACCCCCTGATTGCAATGCTTTATTAGTGTCATGCAATGCCTCAAAGTTTGTTACCACCCTGCTTTTGATGCTTTCTTCGATCCTTTCACCAAGTTTGATGATATCAGAGAACTTATGGTTTTCAATAACCATCAATCTTTCATAATATTGCGAATCATGTGCTCTAACGAAGAACCTTTTCATCTATTCTTCGTCCAATGCTGGCCTGACTTTGGCCGCTTCTGACCTCCAACAAGTAGCATACTCGCGGAAAGTTTTGGTGGGCTTCTTCTTAAGGTTCTGAATGTAGAAGTCATCTGGTGCATTCTTTGTGTTGAACCTGAATCGGTCCATGAAATCAGATGCCATACTCACCCAGTTGGGCCATTTCTTAGGATCCCGGCTGATGTACAAAGACAAGGAATCTCCCGTAAAACTCCTCATAAAAAGCTTCATCCGGATCTTTTCATCTTTCCCGACCCCAACAAGCTTGTCACAATAGTTTCTTAGATGAACCCCGGGATCACCTGTACCGTCAAATATCTCGAACTTGGGAGGTTTGTAACCCTCTGGCAGTTTTACATCCGGCTGTATGCATAGGTCTTCATAGTTCAGACCTTCTATCCTCTAGCCTCCTTCTACGCCTTGAGCTCGGCTGGTCAACTTCTTGATCTCTTCGGCCAGGTTCTTAATGAGCATGTCCTTCTCAACAGATTCCGGTGCATAAGAGATGGGTTGAGTGGAGTGAGGTAGGGTCTCCACATATATAGAGTTGTTTTGGTGACATGGAATTTGAGTATAATGGTGATCATTGGTGGAATTCTGGGGTTCAGGAATGACTGGTGGAGTATTTTGTGGAGTGTGGTAGGTGTTTGGCTGGTATTATGGTGGGATAGTTTGACTTTGTGGGGAAGTTGTATAATGGTGAGGTACGGGTGGATTTTGTGGGCGCTTGTTGGGTGTGTTTTGAGGTAGTACGGGGTTTTGAGTGTTTGGATGACTGATGTCTGGGACGCTGAGTGAGAAGGATAGGTTTGCCACATTCCGGACAATGCTCAAGCTCACCCTGGAGTTCCAGTATTTTCTGTTCGAGCGCCGTGAAACTGCTTCATTTGGGGCCTGAGTACCGCGACCATCAGAAGTTTCTGCATGTTCAACCTGTGTGTTTTTTTCCTTTTTGGCGCCGTGCAAATCTTCCATTTTTGCGTTTCCCTTGCCCTTTGGTGGCCTAGGAGGAGGAGAAGGTGGAGGGCCCCTAGATCTTGTATGATAAGATGATGATGCCAGTATGCACGAACCAACCTTTGGGGAATGGGAATAATCAAAAGAAAGAAAGAAAAACAAAAGGTAGCCAAGTCAGTAATGATTCTGAAAAGTTTCCAGTACTTAAACACATATTGCGGGAATATAAATTCGCGTCCTAATTTAGGAGCCCCGTTGTGCCCGAGGTAGGTCTGGCGACAAATAAATTTGGAGAAATTTAGTGCCAATAATTGCCTCACTTCATTATTGCGAAAATAGACGACCCAAAATGATACTAAATAAAATAATGTCACTAATACCACTTGGCCTTATTACATTTAGAAAGAAAGTAAACCTAATCTATTTGGTCCCAGAAGGACCCTCTCCAGACTGGATGCTCTTGTCGATCAATTCCCCCAGTTCGCGCAGGTTCAATAGTAAGAATGCCCTTGCCAAATGCCCTCCTTCGTTTCCCTCAGCGTTTTGGCAATCGGTGACTCTCTTCCTCATTTTCCCTTCTAGCTCCATTAGACTGTAACAAACCTAGGACTCCCCTCATCTTATTTTTATACGAGTTCTTAGACTGCTTATGTGTCAAATTTCCTTTATGTGTGCTTAGACTGCCTATCTGTTTCGTGACTAATTCACATAATTTGTGTTCGGCCGAGTCCCACCGTTGTGGACCGCGTGGGGTTCCTAACACCTTCCCCTCAAGATTATTTCGATCCCTTACCCAAGTCTCTGGAAATGCAAACCGGTTTTATGAGTTATCTGCTCTAGGTGCCCTAACGCACCTTAATCCGTTAGGTGGCGACTCTTCAAATTCAAATACCCAATTCCCAAAAGGAAATGAGTTTCTCCCAATGAATGTCGAAACCCGGACTCCGCGAGTAAAAAGGGGGCGCGACAGCATGGCGACTCTGCTGGGGATATTTTAGGCTCTTACCATAACGAACTTGGTTTTTTTGAATTAATCCCAAACATGCTTTGTTTTGATACAACCTCTCCCTTCCCCCTTATTTGGATTTAATTGCTTATTTTCAAGCATTTATGATTTCTTTTATTGCCTAAAACTGACTTGTTTCCTTGTTTTACTTTTTGTAACTGTCTTTCAATTTTTAAATACCGCATTTATCATTTTTAACGTGAAAATACATGACAACATGCTATTTATTGTTGCATATCATATTCTACTCGTGCATAATCAATCCCATAGCAACGCTTGATGAGTGTTTGCGCTCTTCCTATATATCACCCTTTTAAAATTCGAAAAGGCGTATTTGCGGTAAAACTAGTCTACCAACGGTGCGTTCGACGGTGCCTTTCCCCCTCAAGTTGTCCGCTTGAGGGTCCCAGTCTAGACCTCTATAGTAACCCTACTCTGATAAATTGTGCATGCATCATGGTCAAACCTAGCCGGGTTAGTATGTTGTCCGCATAATAACCCTTTAAGACAAGCCTCACCCAAAAGTCCATCGGGTTTTCCATAATCCCAACGGACGCAACCACGATTTTGTGCATTAATTTGGAGAAATTAGTGCCAATATGTTAATCATTATTGTTTAAATAAACGAACCTAGAGGGGGAAGGGGCCAAACCATCTTTTGTTTTGCAGAAATGAGGAACGAAGTTCCCAGGTTCGGCATGGTCAGTAGCATACCTTAACTTTTGCTAGATTGGTGGAGGGATCTTCCTTCAAGTGACCAAAATCAGGTGAAACGAGTCCTAGGCAATTTGCCTTCTTTGTTGGATCTTTAGCCAAACAAAATGTTGATCGAGGCTGCTACCATGTTCTGGGACAAAGAAAGGGCTGTGTTCCACTTCGAAAACATAGAAATGACGCCTCTTTTGGAAGAAATAGGGGGATTTGCTGGGCTACCTTGAGATAGCCCTGGTTTGTTGGCACTAGAAAACCGCACCACTAGGGGATTTTTGAAGATGATGGGGTTAAAGAAGAATGATGACTTGGAGTGCCTGAAAAACTCTTATGTACGTTTCGATTTCCTCTTTGAGCAATATGGTCACAACAGGTCTTACCGTATCTTCGATGATGAATTCTCCATCACCTCCTTGGGTTGGATTCATCGTAGGGTCTTTGTGTTCATTGTGTGTTTCTTGGGCATGCTAGTGTCCCCGATCCAAGGGGACAGAATCCACACCAGGGTGGCCATAGTGGCCAAAACTATGATGGACGGGATCGAGGGGAAAACATATACCACTGTCCCTATGATCATCGCAGATATGTACCGGGCCTTGGAACGCTGTCAGAAGGGGTTCAGATTCTTCGAGGATTGCAATTTGCTGTTGCAAGTTTGGCTGCTAGAACATCTCCAAAGGGGTCAATACGTCAAGAGTTTCCACGAAGACCGTGGAATGATCATACAGCCTTCCACCATCCCAAGAAAATGACATATATTCCGGACATGTTTGCTCAACCAAATGACGCTATAGGATGGTGCAGTTTTTCAACAATCTGACTGAGGAACAGGTTCAATGAATGTTCGAATGGTTCCCTACCGATGAGTTCATCATCAGATCCAGGGATGTTCCCACCTTGGTACCGATTGGGTTAAGGGGCATATACCCTTATGCTCCCTCAGGGTTATGAGACAGGCAGGCAGGAGACAAGTCGTACCGCGAGTCGCTAAGTTGAGTCACTTCGTAGCCGATTTTCAGGGTGACACCATCCCATATAAGAATGAAGCACAACACATATGGAGCTTGAAGATTATCGTGGAAAAGGATACCATCGAGCCAAATCGATATCATGCGGGTCATACATACTTTTACCCCTCATGGTTGGATGATAACATAGCGGGGATGTTCGAGCCAAGGGTTGGTCCAGGAAACAGGGTTATAGACGAAGTTGCCGAAGCACAGGTAAAGTACAACAAATTGCACAAGAGAATTCGTGAGTCTGAAGCTGAGCATATGGAGCAGCATAAGGCCGACATGGAAATGATCAATGAGTGGAAAGAGAGGGCTGTTAAATCCAGCAAAATGTTGGAGTATATAACCTCAACCGGGAGTTGAAAAGAAGAACCATATCACCAACCTTGAATTCCTTTCCCCAAGCATATTTGTCGTGAAGGTACTTCATTTTGTCCTTATATAAGGATGAGCTGGAGTAGGCATGAAATCTAAACTCATCAAGCTCATTTAGTTGCTCAACCCGGAGATTTGCCGCAACATCCCATTCCAAGTTCAACTTTCTCAATGCCTACATAGCCTTATGCTCCAATTCTACCGGAAGATGGCAAGCTTTACCAAACACCAACCGATACGGAGACATACCGATTGGGGTCCTGTAAGCCGTCCGATAGGCCCAAAGAGCATCATCCAATTTCTTCGACCAATCAGTCCTATTAGCATTTACCGTCTTGGACAAGATACTCTTTATTTCTCGGTTGGACACTTCCACTTGACCACTGGCTTGAGGATGATAGGGGGTGGTCACTTTGTGATTAACTCCATATTTAGCAAGCAATGAATCAAAAGCCTTGTTGCAAAAGTGAGACCCCCCATCACTAATGATAGCACGAGGGGTACCAAACCTTGTGAAGATACTCTTTTTCAAGAATGCTACAACACTTCAGGCTTCATTGTTGGGTAAAGCCACGGCTTCCACCCACTTTGAGACATAATCCACCGCCACGAGAATATAAGTGTTCCCACAAGAGCTCACGAATGGACCCATGAAATCGATGCCCCAAACATAAAAAATATCCACCTCGAGAATCGTATTGAGAGGCATCTCATCCCTTTTTGAAATTCCGCCGGCTCTTTGGCATGCATCACATCTCTTTACCAAGTCACTAGCATCTTTAAACAAAGTTGGCCAATAGAACCCGCAACTCAAGATCTTTGAAGCCGTCCTCACCCCTCCATGATGGCCACCATAGGGGGAGGAGTGACAAGCCTCCAATATGCTCAATTGTTCACCTTCCGGGACACATCTTCTAATCACACCATCCGTGCAAATTTTGAACAAGTACGGATCATCCCAATAAAAATCCAAACTATCCCGTTTGAGTTTCTTCTTTTGGTTGGAAGAGAGCTCACACGGGACAATTCTGGTCACAATGAAGTTGGCGATGTCCGCGAACTATGGCATGTCACACATTGACACAGAAAGAAGTTGCTCGTCGGGGAATGTATCATTTATCTCAAGACCGTCACATGGCCTCCCTTCTTCCTCCAACCGGGACAAATGGTCCGCAACTTGGTTCTCACTTCCCTTTCGGTCCACTATTTCTAAGTCAAATTCTTGAAGAAGTAACACCCATCTTATCAATCTTGCCTTGGAATCCTTCTTGGTCATCAAATACCTAAGGGCGGCATGGTCCGTGTGCACAATCACCTTGGCCCCCATAAGATAGGGCCGAAATTTCTCCATGGAAAATACAATGGTCAATAACTCCTTCTCCGTCACCGTGTAATTCCGTTGAGCTTCATTCATAGTCTTACTTGCATAGTACACGGGATGGAACATTTTGTTAACCCGTTGACCCAACACTTCCCCCACTGCAACATCACTAGCATCATACATTAGTTCAAAGGGTAAACTCCAATTAGGTGCGGTTATGATAGGGGTAGTGGTCAACTTGTGCTTCAAAAGTTCAAAGGCCTCCATGCATTTTTCATCAAAAACAAACTTAGTATCTTTCTCTAGCAACTTGCAAAGTGAATTCACGACCTTCGAGAAGTCTTTGATAAACCGCCAGTAGAACCCGGCGTGCCCAAGAAAACTCCTCACCCCTTTGACAGAAGTAGGGGGAGGGAGCCTAGAAATCACCTCAATTTTTGCCTTATCTACCTCAATTCCATGTTTTTAAATCTTGTGACCCAACATTATTCCTTCTTCAACCATAAAATGGCATTTTTCCCAATTGAGAACGAGGTTAGTTTCTTCACAACGGGCCAAGAATCTATCCAAATTTACCAAGCATTCATCAAAAGAGTCATCAACCACACTAAAGTCATCCATAAAGACCTCCAATATGTCCTCCACCATGTCGGTGAAAATAGCCATCATGCAACGTTGGAAGGTCGCCGGAGCATTGCACAACCGGAATGGCATCCGGGAGAAAGCAAAGGTACCATAGGGGCATGTAAAAGTAGTCTTCTCTTGGTCCTCTGGGGCAATTAAAATTTGATTGTAGTCCGAGTATCCATCCAAAAAATAATAGAATGCTCGCCCCGTAAGACGATCAAGCATTTGATCGAGGAATGGCAAGGGAAAATGATCCTTGCGGGTCACCTTGTTGAGTTTCCGGTAGTCCATACAAACTCTCCACCCGGTAATGGTTCGAGTGGGAATAAGATCATTGTTTTCATTGGTCACCACCGTCATCCCTCCTTTCTTTGGCACACATTGGACCGGAGAAGTCCACGAACTATCGGAGATTGAATAAACCACACCGGCGTCAAGCCACTTGATAACCTCTTTCTTTACCACTTCTTGCATCGCCTCATTTAGTCTTCTTTGATGTTCAAGGGACGGCCTTGCGTCCTCCTCCAAGATGATCTTATGCATGCAAAATGCGGGGCTTATTCCCCTAATGTCCGCCAGAGTCCATCCTATTGCCCTTTTTCGCCTTTGAAGTACCTCCAAAGTGGCCTTAACCTGCAAGTTAGTAAGGCAAGAAGAAAGAATAACTGGAAGAGTTGAACTAGAGCCCAAAAATTCATACCTGAGGTGTGGAGGAAGTGGCTTCAACTCCAACACCGGTGGCTCCTTAATGGATGGCTTAGTTGGCGGAGTTTTGCGGTTTTCAAGATCCAAAGATAACTTCCTAGGCTCATATGAATATGAACCCATACCATGCAATGCATTCACGCACTCTACTCTGCTAGCATCATCATCGACATCCATGTCAAGAAGCACGGCCTCAAGAGGATCTTCAACATTTATCATGGAACTTGTGTCATCCACTATCACAGATGTGACAATGTCCACAAGTGAACACACTTCCGTGCTATTGGGTTGTCTCATTGATTTGCAAACATGGAATACCACCTTCTCATCTCCCACTCGAAATGTCAACTCACCTGCTTCAGCATCAACCAAGGCCTTCCTCGTAGCTAGGAAAGGTCTCCCAAGAATAATCGGCACTTCAAAGTCCACTTCACAATCCAATATGACAAAGTCAGCCGGCAATATGAATTTGTCCACCCGGGCAAGAACGTCATCAATTATACCCAAAGGCCGCTTCATCGACCGGTCCGCCATTTGAAGTCTCATCGAGGTTGGCCTAGGTTGCCTAATTCCCAAAGTCTTGAAGACTGAATATGGCATTAAATTAATGCTAGCCCCCAAGTCACAAAGGGCCTTAGCAAACTCCGCACTACCGATAGTGCAAGGGATAGTAAAAGCTCCAGGGTCTTCAAGTTTTGAGGCCGTAGAATGCACTATCGCACTAACTTGGTGAGTCATTTTTATTGTTTTACAATCCATAGGACGCTTCTTTGTGACCAAATCCTTCATGAACTTTGCATAGCCCGGCATTTGTTCAAGTGCCTCCACCAAAGGCACATTGATTGTAAGGCTTTTCATCATATCTATGAAATTCTTGAATTGATTGTCACTCTTTTGCTTTGCTAACCGTTGAGGATAAGGTGGAGGTGGTCTAGGCAAAGGTGCCTTGGCTTTTGGCACCACCGGCTCCGTCATGTCAATTATGTGCTCCCTAGATGGTTTCACGGCCTCTTGAGTATCCACCTCGGCCTTATCAATATCTATCCTCACTTCATTGTTCATATTTGTCTCAACCACATCTTCAACAATCAAAGGACCCACATCTTCTTGGAACCCAACATCATCATTCACAACTCGATTTTCATTCGAGGCATGCACATCACCGCCTCTTCCGCTTCTCGTTGTGACTGCCATCACATAATTGTTACCTCCCTTCGGGTTCACTACCGTATCACTTGGTAGCGCACCCTTAGGTCGGGTATTCAAAGCTTGAGAAATTTGGCCTAGTTGCACTTCTAGGTTCCGGATAGATGTGTTATGAGAAGCCAATTGTGCATCAGAGTCTTGGTTCTTTTTCATCATCTGCTCGAACATCATCTCTATCCTCTCCATATCACTTCCGGAAGAACTAGACCCTTGAGATTGAAAGGGGGGTGGATTGTTTGGTTGTTGGAACATGGGGGGCCTTTGAAAGCCTTGCCCCCTTCCACCATTATTCCACCCTCCTTGATTGTTATTGTTGTTACTCCAATTATTATTGTTCCCGTTCCAATTGCCTTGATTGTTACCTTGGTTACCCCAATTGTTGTTGTTCCAATTGCTACCGCCTTGTTGTTGGTTATTGTTATTCCAATTACCTCCTCCTTGTTGATTTCCCCAATTGCCTTGGGGACGCCATTGTTGATTCCCTTGATTTCCTCTATTCCCTTGGTAGTTATTGACATTCCTCACTTTGATCATCGGAGCACTCATTCGAATAACCACCACCATCATTGTTGTTGTCAAATTGCTCACCATTACCTTGAGGTTGTTGTTGCCCTCTTTGCCTCCTTTTTAGCATAGAAACACTTTCCATTGCATTGACTTGGCGCGGGTTTTGAACTTGTTGCAATTGCACCTTCGCTAACTGATTCATAGTTGTTGTAAGCTCGGCAATATCTTGGCCATGATCATTCAATTCCTTGTGCAAATGGATGACCGTGGGGTCACCTTGGGGTACATTTGCTCGGCTTTGCCATGCCGAAGAGGTGTCGGCCATTTCATCAAGTACATCACATGCCTCTTGGTAAGAAAGTTTCATAAAGTTCCCACGGCTAATTGGTCATATGCACTGATTCGTGGTGTTGATGCCCCTATAAAAAGTTTGTTGGATCATCGCCTCGGTCATGTCGTTATTAGGGAACTCCTTCACCATTGTTCTATATCTTTCCCATATCTCGTGCAAAGGTTCCGTTGGCATTTGCTTGAAAGCTAGAATCTCATCCCAAAGAGTCGCCATATGACTTGGAGAAAAGAACTTGGCAATAAATTTGTCCGCCAATTCATCCCATGTAGTGATAGAATGATTTGGGAGCCTTTCTAACCAATCCAACGCTTCCGAAGAGAAAACGGGAAAAGCCTTAATCTCAACGCATCCTCTGACACGTTTGTTTGTTTGCTGCCCCAGCATGTATCTACGAACCCCTTCAAGTGCTTGTATGCATTTTGATCGGAGGCGCCCGTAAAATAACCTCGTTGCTCGAGCAAGGTCAACATGACATTTGTGATTTGAAAATTCCCCGCTCGGATTCAGGGAGGAACAACGGCACTCGCGTACCCTTGATTTGGGAGAACTCTTGGGACTGCTCTTGGCGGTGGCGGTGGCGGAGGAGGGTCTGGAATAGGATTGTTTTCATTGGCCTGACGGCCTCTACGTGGAACTTGAGGTACGGGAACCTCGTCATGATCAATATCTTCTACCTCCTCCCCCGCCACGACATTGCCAATAGGGTCATTAGCATTTAAAGCCATAGTACCTGAATGATCGACACAAACAAAATTAGTAAACAAGAAGGAAAGAGAAGCAAAACACAAAACTAACCAAACAGATAGTCAACACCGTAAGCTCCCCGGAAACGGCGCCAAAAAGTTGATTGCTGCCGACTCGACACTACACTAAGGTAGGAAGAGCGGGTCGTAATATCTTTTACCCGAATAGTTGTTCGGGATCGAATTTCCACAGGGAGCTAGTAGTGGAGTTGTATTGTCTGTCTAGTTTAGAATTGCGATTGTGCTACTAATGTCACTTCAAACATTTTTGGTTTTCTTTGATTTTTTATAACTACTATTAAAAAGCTAATGACTAAAACTAAATTATGCTACGAGAATATTGCTAAGTTGTATTTAATATAGAGAAAGGCACTAGGGTCATGGCATTGCCTAGGTGGCTAATTAACGGGTAGATGCTACTAAGGATAGATTGACATATTTGGGGCTTATGCTATAACCGTTGCACAATTGTACCCACTCTCGCACCTCTCGGTAGAGAGAGTGATTTTGCCCAATTGACTCTCTCGAGACCCATTGGGTAGGCCAATTAGACCAAGCAACTAGGGTTCAAGTAGGGTGATTACTCTCTCGAGATTTAACCCGTTAATTGGGACAACCATTTCTCATGGGTCCATCCCAATTCCTTGTTGGGTCAATTTTGGGGTCATGGACTCTCTTTCTCAAGAAGAGTTAAACCCACAAAGCTAGAATCAGTGTTTGCAACCACCAATCCTTAAATAAAACCTAAAATCAACCCAAATAACAAACACCCAATATCAATCTAACCTTAGATGGCAACACCCATCAATTACCCACATTAGGGTTGAACCACAACCCTAGCTAGTGAGTTTAGCTACTCATGCTAGATACTGAAATTAAAGAATTAGATGAAGAAGTAAACATATTAATTAATTGCTAGGAAGAAAATACAATAATGAAGAGCAAAAGTGCCAAAATGGCTACAATGTTCGGTCTCACGAGCTCAACTGCGTTCAGAATATAAAACTTGACCTAAAAATGGAAAAAGGTCCTATTTATACTGGGCTGGAAAAACTGGACAAAAATATCCCTACGGGGTCAGCGCGGACCGCGCAAACATGACCGCAGCCACACTGGCTCTTGAACTCCTGGTTTCTGCTTCTCTGAAGTTGATGATCGCGGACCCCGTAAAAATGTAGCGTGGCCGCACAGAAATGAACGCGGGCCGCTTTGCTTGGCATTGGCCAAATTTTGGCTTTCTGAATCTCTGCTCCGCGGACCGCGTAAAAGAGTAGCGCGGCCGCGGAGCCTAACTGCGGACCGCGTGGAAATAACCGCGGTCGCGTAGCATGCTCCCTTGAATTTGCCATCCTCTGATCCTCCTAGTGCGGCTGCGTTCACAGTTGCGCGGTCCGCACTAGGTCCTCTTTTCCTCAACTTACTTAGTCTTTGACACTTGAGCAGGTTTCACTCTTTTTTGAGCCGATATTTGACATTCATTGCTTTGTCGATCAAACCTGTAATCAAGTACAACTTGTGAGCATTTTGGGACTATTTTGTAGCAATTTATAACCAAAGCATAGGCAAGTAGGGGCATAAAACACGTTAAAATCCTAACTTATCATCTGCAGACCTAGGAGTCCCTATCTACTCTTTCTTGTTTAAAGACTTTCTTGTTTTTTTCTTCTTTGATAGTTTCTGGAGTTTAGAAGCACTATTTACTTCTGTAGCTTGTGACTCATGATATTCCGGGTTTTGGGAGCATTTATGTTCAGTTCGAGAGTGAACATCTAAACTTATTAATTAATTTAGCTATAAAATTGTTAGTTTTCATGTTTTTGTTTCATTCTACAAAATGTTAGGATTACCTAGTCGTAAAGACTAGGTGCCGTCGTGACGGTTCACGGAGGGAGAACTTGGGTCGTGACAAGTTGTTATCAGAGCTCTAGGTTCATAGGAGTCATGAGTCAGAAGCCGATTTATTAGAGTCTCACAGATCAGTACGGAGACGTCTGTACTTATCTTTGGGAGGCTATGGAATTGTAAGGAAAATTCCACTTCATTTGATTCCTTGTCGTGCGAGATTATTGACTTCGAAATTCTAAACTTTTGTCTTCTTTTCTCTCACAGATGGTAAGGACACGTACTGTCGGAGATGACCAGGCACCCGCGCCCCCTTCTAGAGCCGCCCTTGGCCGAGGCCAGGGTAGAGGCCGAGGACGCACACGTGGTGCAGCCAGAGCACCCGCGCGAGATGCTACAGAGGAGCTACCAGTAGCTCCAGTTGGAGCCCAGGCACCTAATACGCCTACTACTACTACTACTTCAGCTCTCCAGGAGACCCTTGCACAGTCCATGAGCATGTATAGCACTCTAGCTCAGGCAGGGTTGATTCCCCTTGCTGCAGCCACATCTCAGGTCGGGGAAGGGGCACAGACTCCCGTCGCCCACACCCCAGAGTAGCGGGTTCAGGTTGATCAGATCCCACAGGTTATACCGGTATCGCCTATAGTCCCACTCAGCCCGAGGGTAGGGCAGTAGTGCTAGAGGAGGAGCAGTGGAGGATTGATAGGTACAAGAAGTACGACCCTCCTTCATTTAGTGGTCTAGCTTTAGAGGATACTCAGGGATTTCTAGAGGAGTGCCACCGTATCCTCCGGACTATGGGCATAGCAAAGTCGAGTGGGGTTTCTTTCACTGCCTTCTAGCTTCGAGGAGCAGCCTATCAGTGGTGGCGTACTTTTGAGTTGGATAGTCCGGCTGAGGCAGCTTCTCTTACATGGACATAGTTCTCAGACATGTTTTTGAGAGAATATGTCCCTCATAGCCTCAGAGACGCATGGCGTGCGGTGTTTGAGCATTTGCGCTGGGGTACTATGACTGTTTCAGAGTATGCTGTTCGTTTCAGTGACATGGCTAGACATGCACCGACCTTGGTTTCTATATTTCGAGAGAGAGTTCGCTGGTTTATTGAGGGGTTCATTCCCAGCATCAGGTCTAGCATGGCTCGGGAGTTAGGGATGGATATCGCCTATCAGCAGGTGGTGAGCATTGCTAGGAGAGTAGAGGAAATGTTTGCTCGGGATAGGGAGGAGAGAGAGGCCAAGAGGTCTCGAGAGTCAGGCTATTATTCTGGTGCCCGTGCCCCAGTTGGAGTTCGTCATGGTAGGGGTTATGTGATTCGCCCCGTTCATTCAGCTCTTCCAGCAGCCAGTGGTATTCCAGCTCCTCCTAGACCTCAGGAGCCTTATTATGCACCTCCAACATCTAGTGTGCCTCCTACACAGGGTGTTTTAGTGGTCAGTCCAGCAGACCTGGCCCGAGCCAGTCACGGCCACCTACGTCCTCCCAGAGCTTGTTTGGGTATGGCGACACACGCCATATGGCAAGGGATTGCCCTAGACTTAGGAGGGTGCTCTTCACAGACTTCTCAGCCACAGCGTGCCCCAAGAGTTCTCAAGCTATGGTTACAGCANATTCGAGGCATGCACATCACCGCCTCTTCCGCTTCTCGTTGTGACTGCCATCACATAATTGTTACCTCCCTTCGGGTTCACTACCGTATCACTTGGTAGCGCACCCTTAGGTCGGGTATTCAAAGCTTGAGAAATTTGGCCTAGTTGCACTTCTAGGTTCCGGATAGATGTGTTATGAGAAGCCAATTGTGCATCAGAGTCTTGGTTCTTTTTCATCATCTGCTCGAACATCATCTCTATCCTCTCCATATCACTTCCGGAAGAACTAGACCCTTGAGATTGAAAGGGGGGTGGATTGTTTGGTTGTTGGAACATGGGGGGCCTTTGAAAGCCTTGCCCCCTTCCACCATTATTCCACCCTCCTTGATTGTTATTGTTGTTACTCCAATTATTATTGTTCCCGTTCCAATTGCCTTGATTGTTACCTTGGTTACCCCAATTGTTGTTGTTCCAATTGCTACCGCCTTGTTGTTGGTTATTGTTATTCCAATTACCTCCTCCTTGTTGATTTCCCCAATTGCCTTGGGGACGCCATTGTTGATTCCCTTGATTTCCTCTATTCCCTTGGTAGTTATTGACATTCCTCACTTTGATCATCGGAGCACTCATTCGAATAACCACCACCATCATTGTTGTTGTCAAATTGCTCACCATTACCTTGAGGTTGTTGTTGCCCTCTTTGCCTCCTTTTTAGCATAGAAACACTTTCCATTGCATTGACTTGGCGCGGGTTTTGAACTTGTTGCAATTGCACCTTCGCTAACTGATTCATAGTTGTTGTAAGCTCGGCAATATCTTGGCCATGATCATTCAATTCCTTGTGCAAATGGATGACCGTGGGGTCACCTTGGGGTACATTTGCTCGGCTTTGCCATGCCGAAGAGGTGTCGGCCATTTCATCAAGTACATCACATGCCTCTTGGTAAGAAAGTTTCATAAAGTTCCCACTGGCTAATTGGTTCACAATGCACTGATTCGTGGTGTTGATGCCCCTATAAAAAGTTTGTTGGATCATCGCCTCGGTCATGTCGTTATTAGGGAACTCTTTCACCATTGTTCTATATCTTTCCCATATCTCGTGCAAAGGTTCCGTTGGCATTTGCTTGAAAGCTAGAATTTCATCCCAAAGAGCTGCCATATGACTTGGAGAAAAGAACTTGGCAATAAATTTGTCCGCCAATTTATCCCATGTGTTGATAGAATGATTGGGGAGCCTTTCTAACCAATCCAACGCTTTACCCCGAAGAGAGAACGGGAAAAGCCTCAATCTCAACGCATCCTTGGACACGTTTGTTTGCTTGCTCCCCCAGCAAGTATCTACGAACCCCTTCAAGTGCTTGTAAGCATTTTGATCGGAGGCGCCCGTAAAATACCCTCTTTGCTCGAGCAAGGTCAACATAGCATTTGTGATTTGAAAGTTCCCCGCCCAGATTCGGGAAGGAACAATGGCAATCACATATCCTTGATTTGGCAGCACCCGAGGAATCGCTCTTGGAGGTGGCGGAGGAGGGTCTGGGACGTTGTCATTTACATTGGCCTGGCGGCCTCTTCGTGGTCTTGGAGGTACAAGAGGCACCTCCTCATCTCCAATATCCTCAACCTCCTCCCCCGCGAGCACGTTTCCAAGAGGGTCGTTTCCATTTAAAGCCATAGTACCTGAGTAATCGACACAAACAAAATTAGTAAACAAGAAGGAAAGAGAAGCAAAACACAAAACTAACCAAACAGATAGTCAACACCGTAAGCTCCCCGGTAGCGGCGCCAAAAAGTGATCGCTGCCAACTCGAAACTACACTAAGGTAGGAAGAGCGGGTCGCAATAGCTTTTACCCGAATGGTGGTTCGGGATCGAATTTCCATAGGGAGCTAGTAGTGGAGTTGTATTGTCTGTCTAGCTTAGAATTGCGGTTGTGCTTCTAATGTCACTTCAAACATTTTTGGTTTTCTTTGATTTTTATATCTACTATTATAAACTAATGATTAAAACTAAATTATGCTAAGAGAATATTGCTAAGTTGTATTTAATATAGAGAAAGACACTAGGGTCGTGGCATTGCCTAGGTGGCTAATTAACGGGTAGATGCTACTAAGGATAGATTGACATATTTGGGGCTTATGCTATAACGGTTGCACAATTGTACCCACTCTCACACCTCTCGGTAGAGAGAGTGATTTTGCCCAATTGACTCTCTCGAGACCAATTGGGTAGGCCAATTAGACCAAGCAACTAGGGCTCAAGTAGGGTGATTACTCTCTCGAGATTTAACCCGTTAATTGGGACTACCATTTCTCATGGGTCCATTCCAATTCCTTGTTGGGTCAATTTTGGGGTCATGGACTCTCTTTCTCAAGAAGAGTTAAACCCACAAAGCTAGAATCAATGTTTGCAACAATCAATCCTTAATTAAAACCTAAAATCAATCCAAATAACAAAAACCCAATATCAATCTAACCTTAGATGGCAACACCCATCAATTACCCACACTAGGGTTGAGCCACAACCCTAGTTAATGGGTTTAGCTACTCATGCTAGATACAGAAATTGAAGAAATATATGAAGAAGTAAGCATATTAATTAATTACTAAGAAGAAACTACAATAATAAAGAGCAAAAGTGCCAAAAATGGCTACAATATTCGGTCTCACGAGCTAAGCTGCGTTCAGAACATATAACTTAACCTAAAAATGGCAAAATGTCCTATTTATACTATGCTGGAAAAACTTGACAAAAATACCCCTGCGGGGTCAGCGCGGACCGCGCAAACATGACCGCGGCCGCACTGGCTCATGAACTCCTGGTTTCTACTTCTCTGAAGTTGAGGACCGCGGACCGCGTAAAAATGTAGCGCGGCCGCAGTGGAAGTTGGCGCGGCCGCGCAGAAATGAGTGCGGGCCGCGTTGCTTGGAATTGGCAAAATTAGGGCTCTCTGAATCTGCGCTCCGCAGACCGCGTCAAAAGAGTAGCGCGGCCGCGGAGCCTGACCGCGGATCGCGTGGAAATAACTGCGGCCGCGTAGCATGCCCCCTTGAAACTGCCATCCTCTGAACCTCCTAGTGCGGCCGCGTTCACATTTGCGCGGTCCACACTAGGTTCTCTTTTCCTCAACTTGCTTAGTCTTTGACACTTGAGCAGGTTTCACTCCTTTTTGAGCCGATCTTTGACATTCGTCGCTTTGTCGATCAAAGCTGAAATCAAGTACAACTTATGAGCATTTTGGGACTATTTTGTAGTAATTTGTAACCAAAGCGTAGGCAAGTAGGGGCATAAAACACGTTAAAATCCTAGCTTATCAGGCATCACCCTTCGTGCTTTTACATTTACAATATCGGCACGGCATCACCCTTCATGTTTTTACACTCACTCACAAATATCATGCACGGCATCACCCTTCGTGATTTTACACTCTTCCTTACCAAGCAACAATCACAAAGCAATTCGGGCAAGGGAATCAATAAAATCACAATAGAATCCCAGCAAGGGAATAATAGTATCATAACAACATCCCGGTAAGGGAAACAATATCATAAGCAATAACATCCTGGCAAGGGAAACAATATCATAAACAATACATCCCTGCAAGGGAATCAACAATAACCAATCTCGTCACAACAATTAACTTCACAAAATGAATCCCCAATTGAGTCAATACTCAACAACGGTCAAATATCAAGGAACTACCATAAGCTTGGTCCAACATGAATACTCATCGAGTCAAGCATGGATAGTACATAATAAGGATCACGAAAAGGATCAAGTCAAGCTGCAATTTGTAAACAGTTACAGAATGTGTGCAAGAAGAAGGACAAGTCGTGGGTGAGATGGGTGCATACATACTATGGGGGAACAAGACAAATTTGGGAAGTCAAATGCACACAAGCTTGTTGGATAGTGCAGAAAATATTAAAGGCTCACAATTATGTAGAACAAGCTGGAATGAGCATGGAGGACTTCATCAACATGGAGCAGTTCTCAACTAATAAATTTTACTGCAAGCTGAGAGGTGATATACCAAAGGTGGAGTGGAAGAGATTGGTCTGCCATAATCAAAGTGCCCCTAAATGGAATTTTATACTTTTTCTTACGGCACACAGAAGGCTATATACTAGAGACAGATTGAATAAATGGGGAGTGATACAAGATGCAACTTGCCCTATGTGTGGAGCTACTGAGGAAAGCATTGAACATCTATTTTATGAATGCAAACTATCGAAGGAAATGTGGCAAAAACTATTACAGTGGTAGGGCATTTTTAGGCAGCCTATGAATTGGGATGGTGAAGTACAATGGGCTATATCGAATCACAACAGGAAGAATGCAACTAATGAAGTATACAGGATGGCCCTAGCTGGAAGTGTGTATCAAATCTGGCAGGAAAGAAATTTCAGAGTTTTCCAACAAAAACAAAGATCAGTGGGGCAAATAGTCAAAGTGATTATACAAGAAATATTCTATCGAGTAAGCATGAAGATAAGGATGAGAAAAAAGCTACAAAGTCTGAATTTTTACCCATGAGATGATACAGAGTAGTTTAGGATTGTGTATGAAAGATAGGAAATAATTGGAAGAACACTGAAGGTTGGGACTATGTCTAACCGAGTGGAAGAAAGATAGGCTGTTTTTTCCAGTTTTCTTGAGCTGTACATATGCTTTTTTGGTGAATAAAGATTTTAATTACCAAAAAAAAGGATCACGAAAAGAAAACTAAGAAGCACACTAACCTTAACAAAGAAACAAGACATAATAAGCACGTAATAATTACACCGGTAACCACAACAAATGGACATGTAACATATTTGCACGAAGTCATAGGAGAACTCACAATCAAGAAGTATCAAAACAATAAGGAAGGCAATCACTTCAATTAAGGCAATTAGGGGCCAATTAACACGTAAGAATTAGAGGAAAACTAGCAACATCATATGGAGCATATAGAGGTAATTTAAGCAATTAGGAAACTCAAGCATGACGGAATACTTTGCACATAATGAACATCAGGACCTACGAACCATAGAGGCAAATTTCCCACAAATAAGTCCGAGCACACACTCGTCACCTCGCGTGCACGGACTACAATTAGCATATAAGACTCGAACCCTAAGGGGAAGTCCCCCACACAAGGTTAGGCAAGATACTTACCTTAATCCGGCCAATTCAATACTCAATTTAGCTTTTCTTGTACCAATTCATCAACGCTCGACTCAATCTAGCCAAAAACGACTTGAATACATCTAACAATGCAAGAGAAAACAATTTCAATTAACAAAACTATGATTCTTATACAATTTGTAAAAAAGGTCAAAAAAAGTTATTTTCCCAGGCCCGCACCTCAGAACCCGAAAAAAATTACAAAAACCGAATACCCATTCCGATACGAGTTCACCCATACAAAAATTATCCAATTCTGATACCATTTAGTCCTTCAAATCATCATTTTACATTTTTGAAAGATTTCACAATTTTTCCCAAATTACGAATCAAATGATGAATTCAATGATAGATTCGTGTATTTTAGCCAAATCCGAGTTAGAATCACATACCCCGATGAATTTCTTGAAAAACCTTCAAAAAATCTCAAAGATCCGAGCTCTCTAGGTAAAAATATGAAATAAAACCCTAAATTTGGTATTTATAGTGCACCTCCCAGATCTCCATCACCGCTGACTGCGGAAAAACCACCGCTGACCGCGGTCCATCACTGCTGACCGCGGTAAATCCACCGCTACAGCGAAAAATATTGACTGCAGTAACATGCTTTAGTATTTTTACCATAATTTTCTCTACGGATGTCCAAATTGTACTTTCTTTAGCTTTCTGAAAACTAGACATGAAGGGCTAAAACTTTCCTTTTTGAATCATCTCAAAATTCTTTGTAGATCAAAAGATATTGGCTTTCGAAGTCAGACCAGTGAACCTGTGGATTCTTCCTCACCGCGGACCGCGGACCATTTTCCGCCTTAGCGGTAATCCCACTGCCTCAGTGAAAAAACTTCCACCTCAACGGTAAGACTTCTTCCCCCAGCAAATATTTAAGCATCATAACCATTTTCTAAGTTCTTGAATGTCCGGACTCGCTCTGAACTCACCCAAAACTCATCCGAGGCCCCCGGAACCTCAACCAAATGTACCAACACATCCCATAACATCATACAAACTTATCCCCACTCTAAAATCACGTCAAACAACGCTAAAACCATGAATCAGATGCCCAAACGCATGAAAATCACTATGAACTTCAAGAACCTCTAGAGTTGCAACCAAGCGTCCGAACCACATCAAATCAACTCCAAATGACACCAAATTTTGCAAGCAAGTTCCAAATGACATAACGGAGTTGTTCCACCTTTCAGAATTGCATACCGACTTCGATAACACAAAAGTCAACTATGGGTCAACCCTCTCCATTTTCCAAACTTCCACTTTTCCAACTTTCACCAAAATGCCTCAAATTACCCTACGAGCCTCCAGATCCAAATACGAACACACGCCCAAGTCCAAAATAACCATACGAAACTACTGACATCATCCAAAACTCATTTCGGAGCCATTTACTCAAAAGTCAAATTCCGATCAAGTTCTCTCCGCTTAAGCTTCCAGAACTATATTCCTTCTTTCCAATTCGACTTCGAGTTATCCGGAAATTGAATCCAACCCTGCACACAAGTCGATATACATAATGTGAAGCTGCTCTTGACCTCAAACTACCGAACTGGGCTTAATTTCTCAAAACGACCAATCGAGTCGTTACAGGGCGTGCCAAAGATCAAAATAATAATAGTCATCATTATGGTAACTGTAAAAAGGAGAACAATAAGGGTCCTCAAAATAATCCTTCAAAAGTGAAGGAAATATGTATAGATGTGGTTTGTTAATTCGAGACACGCTTACATGATTATAGTCCATTACTTGAAAATGTGACTTATGATAAGCATTGTAACTGCTGACTTATTCCTGAATGTGAATATGGCAATATGTGATAAAAATAATAAATAAATACGTGCAATGTATGATTGGATCAATACCACACAACTCACCTCTACGGGAGGTTTGAGTGAAATAAAGAGAATGAACATTATTGTGGTTATATGCGTATGTCATTGGTCGTGTACATGTGGTACGCCAAAAATATTTTGTCATGCCTTATAAAGGTAATTAAAGCAAAAGTAAAGCAAGAACTAATTTTGCTTATGTGATTTTGGCCATGCTAGTTATTATGATATAATTTTTTGGTGAAGGAGACACTCACCATATGGATGGTGTGACAAAAGATATTGTAGTACCAAATTAATTAAGAGCTCCAGAAGAACTAATTTGTTAATATTCGGATGAATGAACTTGTTCTTGACATTGATATTGTAGTAAGTCTCAAAAGAAACTTTTTGAGTTTCAAATGTATTAGCCAAAGTGGTTGGCATTTGATACTATAAATGAAAGGAAGACTGAATATCTTCATATTACAGATGTATAAGCATGATGATGAAATCACATGCCACAAGTAAACTAGAGGTTTACTGAAATAAATATAAGTTGGCATGACTGGTTGGCCATCTCGGTTCAATTATGATGTGAAAATCGATTGAGAATTCACATTGGCATATATTGAAGAAATATAAGATTCTTCAAGAATTGTCTTGTGCTTCCTATTCTCATGATATACCAGCTAAGGTTGGGATTAAATTCCTTGATTTCTAGAACGAATAAATGGTGATATATACATGGGCCCAGTTACCTGCCATGTGGACCGTTTACTATTGTATGATTTTAATAGATGCATCTATTGTATGGTCACATGTGCGTCGGTTATCAACTTGCAATTTGGCTTTTGCAAGGTTGCTTGCTCAAATTATTAGAGCACAATCCAGATTGTAATTGTGATGATAATGCTGGTTTAAATCCAAGTTGGTTTAGTAGAAATTGTATGCCTCCAGTTATAGCTAAACCATTGGTTATGAGAACAAAAATCCAAATAGAAATTTTGTATGAAGTGTATTATTTAGTATACAACAATACTTGTACGCATCTAACCACAAGTTATGATACATTCTCCCCATTACAATTGGTTCAGGGTCAGGAACCAAATAATTTCATCTAGAAATATGGATGTACTATATGAATTAATTGTACCACCACAATGTACAAAGATTGGTCCCCAAAGAAGGTTGGGGATATGTGTTGGTGATCCCAATATTAGGGGGAGAAAATGAGCAGCTGAAAAAAGTAATACATGGAATGAATTATTATGAGTACACTTAGATCCTCGTACAAGAAAATATGAACTTGAATTTCAAGTGATAATTCATTTACAAAATATTGCCATACGCATTTGCTGACCTAAATTTAAATGTCATATTTCAGCTACTAATGCTCCAAATAGAATAAAGTCCATGATGGACATAGTCTATAGAGCGCATGAAGCGTAATGACGCAAGTGCTTTATAAGAGCACCATGTCATAACACTTTATAAGACCTCATGGGAGAGGCTCAGGTACCTGAAAATAATGAGATAAAGAGATCTCAATAAATTATGTCTTTATTGGGTAACGATGGAACCGATATAAAATGATCGTCAATGATACTGTTGATATAATGTAGTGCTTAATATTATCAATATTGACGAGGATCTCGAGCTCAAATCTGTCATGGAATTTGGACTAGAAAATGATTGGCCAAATGAAAAATACGCAGTGAAAATTGACTTCACCTGAAAAATATAAAAGTGGACGGATAGTCCATTGAGCAAAAAGTGAAATGAAAAATCAAGTCGATAAACATAAAGATGACTTATGGCACAAGATTTTCGTAAATATCCTGGTATTAGTTATATGGAGACATGTTCTCCTGTGGTGAATGGAGTCATTTAGAATTTTGGTCTGACAATACATTTGATATGCATATAATGAAAATCCTTGAGGGATTTAAATTGTTCTGAAGCATATTAAGGTTCCCAAGAAATTTATTAAATAAAGCTTCGGCAAATTCTTATGTAGATTAGAGCGATCATGCGTACATGATTTATTTTTGTGTCTAGTACAATTGGTGCACTAATATATCTGGCTAGAACCATGAGTATAACAATATGCTAGCGAGATATAGTTTATTCCTATGTAGAGATATTGGAATACAATTAGTGTTATATTTCAAAAGGAATACTTGATGTAGATTTGTTTATTCTAACAAATATTGCCAAGATTTTGTTGGTTATGCGAATGCAGGCATTTTTCCGAAGTTCATTCTTCGAACAATCTATTTGCATGTGAGAGTACTGTCATATTATCATTTTACAAGGTAGTTAATTGTTGATATTTATTCAAGTCATGCCAAGATAAGCAACTGATAAAGCAAGAGACTCAACACACAATAGACGTGTGACTTTTCTTTGAAGAGAAAATTCCAATAATACTGAAGATAATGTTGTTTGCTTATCTCGATTGGAAGAAGGATATATTGAAGGCAACAAAATAAAGCATATTTTACCAAAGTTCTTTTTAGACATGATCTTCGACAGATTGGTGATATAGACGTTAAACAAATTTATTTGATTGATAATTTGGTGGATCTGTTCAATGAATCATTACCAACCCTAGCATTTGAGAAATTGGTATACGGGATTGGAATGTGTCATTTCCAAAAAAAATAAAGTGATATTTTCATCAGACGGAGTAAGATACGCGCTGCACTCTCTTTTCCTTAGCTGGGGTTTTATCCCACTTGGTTTTTCTAGCAAGGTTTTTAACGAGGCAACAAATAATGCGTATTACAAGATATGTGTACTCTTTTTCCTTCACTAAGATTTTTTTTCATGGGATTTTTTTAGTAAGGTTTTAATGAGGCACATTATTATGGACATCCGAGGCGGAGTGTTATAAAATATAATTATAGTGAATGTCCGTAATCACCAAATGAGTAATACCCATTACTCTTCTCCATTATCTCCATAACTCCTACTACTCTAATACTTATGGAGTTATGGTTGTAACTCCCATACCTCCCCCATGATCTTCCACCATGATCTCAAATGCTTAATGGCCTATTTATGGAATTCTTTTGGTATACCTCTATGTAGTACTATAAATAGAGGATGAGAAGTCATTTTTTAACATACTTGAATATATGAAAGAAATAAGAATCTCTCATCTCTTTCTCCCTACATTCTTGTCTACTTTCTTGTTTTATACTATTACTTTGAGCTAAGTTTTTTAACATATCTATATTAGCACCAATATATAACATTTATTCATTATATTCGTATACCAGATATATATTATTAGTATATATATATATATATATATATATATATATATATATATATATATATATATATATATATATATATATATATATAGTATATTAAAAGTGGGAAGCCCAAATTAAAAAGTTAAATTATCATTATACCCTGTTAATAAATATCTTTAATTAATTATTTGAAAAATATTAATTTATATTGTACCTTTTCTAAATAGTTGTATTCTTTCATTAGTAACTAATTTGTAAGAAAACTGCTTTGCGGTTAGAAAAGAACCATCACATTTCCAAAATAACACGTTTTGGGGCTGCTTCCCAACCAATGCATCTGTTGAATTATATTATCTTCTTGGAAAAAAAAAATGGAAGAACACAAGCGCAACTTACCAGTACATGATGACAGGGCAAAATTGATGGAGATGGCACTAATGGCTGCTTTAACCTATAAATGTGCCACTCAGGTAATCATTTTGCCCTTTAACAGAAAAAGTCCGTATCACGGATTGGCATGGTTTACTTTTAATTATTACTGTGAATTTTACCTTGCAAGTTTATCGTTAGTTGAAAAAAAGGATGGAAATCCATGTGGATTGCATTTCATGTTGTTAATATTATTTCCTTCCTCTACGGGTTTTACAATGCGACATATTCAAATGCATCAAAGAGAAAGTCGCTTTCTACAGATTTGGTCTAACGAATGTGTCTAATTATCCAATTTTCTCAATGAATGCACCCCGTCAGAGTATCAACTATATATTTTTCTTGGAAATCTTTTTCTTTTTAAGAAAAGCTCGTGCGATTGAAAAAAAAAATTCCTGACCAGAATTTTTCATGTCCAAAGGATTACTGCTTGAGAAATTTATGTGGTGGAATTCTACAAACTAATTACATGCGCATATTAGTCTACTTATCTTCTTTTACATGTGGAGGTTTAACAGGCTTGGTGAAGGTGTAACACTGAAATAAAGAACTAGCAGTATTTTTAGCTGTCGGAATTAATTGGCCAAAGTTGTGTATAAAGAAGAAGATAGTCTCGATTATGCATTTAGTGAGTACATCATTTATTTTATCAGTTTTTCTAACCTTTTAAATAATTTCTTTTTAACTCTGGTCGTATCGTATTATATTGTATTGTACTGTATCGTTCGATTAATACAATGTTTGAATATATTGTATCGTTTGCCATTATTTTATAATATCATGCACCGGCAATATGAATAATAAACTTGCACTATTATAAAGAAAAATTATAATACGGGGTAAAATTACTATATAAAAAGGTAGGATAAAATAATGAAATAAAATTATTAATAATAATGAAGGGTGAGATGAGAGAAAGAGACAAGATAACGACGCGACCACACCAAATCGATCGTTACATAAAGTGGCACATTTCGTCGTTACATAACGACAGATTTTACGATACGATACAACAAAATTTAAGTAACAATCAAAACAAACATCGTATTCAAAGTAACAATACGATACAATACAATAGGTAACAACCATCCAAACAAGCTGTGAAGAGAGGCGAATGGTTGAGAAGGTATTGAAAGTGCTGCAGACAAAAAAGTTTCTTTCGATTAGGTTAGTTTTGATTATTGAGATAATAAAAAACACACACTACAACATTTTATGCCTTTGACAACCTTGAAAAAGCGTGGCCTAAACTAGCAAAAAGTGTGGTCTTTGGTCAAAGGCCACACTTTTCGACTTTAGGCAACCCTTTTCTGGGGGTGGCCAAAAGAAGCGTAACCTTTGACCTACGGGCACGCTTTTCAAATGTTACCTTACAAGTCACGCTTAAAAACGTGGCCTATTAGTCAACAAACACAACGCTTGTTACGCCTCATATGGCAACACTTTTATACCCTACAACTATACTACAAAAACGTGGCATTTATTACCTTTTAGGCCACACTTGTTAACCGTGGCTTTTAAAGGAACACCTACGAAGCGTGGTCTTTGCTTATATACTTGCTAGACTTACACACAAATGGCCACACTTTTAAAGCGTGACCATTTTGGTTAGGCTACAATTTTTTCTTTTTTAAAATTTTAAAAAATTACAGTTTACTCATGTAATTACAATTATTTCAAGCACATGCATTATTATCATATATTTTGATGATATAAAGAACTAAATTAGCTAATAAATACTAAAAATAATAATCCAAAAGAATACACATACTAATAAAACAATGTGTCAAAATGACCATTAACAATAAATTTTCCAAAAGTGAGTATATTCATATAGTATCATGAATATAAGACATCTTAATTATCCAAAAATTCTTCGCATTCGCATTACGATCAAATTGACTTTCCGCCACCATTTCCAATTGCATCACCCACTTTCTCCTACATATAAAAAGAAATTAATAATTAGAAAGAAACTAAATTTTGATGCTCGTCAAGAAGAACAAAGACTTTGTATAGTAGCACCATGTTTTGCATATTTTTCAGTCACATACAAAAAACTAAATTTGTTCATAAGAAAAGCAAGAAATGAAGTGAACATAAAACCTGATTAAGTTAGCTAAGCCAAATATTTCGAAGTCCCACAACTGGATATCATGGAAATGTAATACTCCTATATATGATATTATCCAGATGAGATAGAGAAGAAAAAAAATAAGAAGAAGAGGAGCAGTAGCAAAGCAACATACTACACTTAGATCAGATAGCTGAACAACAACAACAATAACAACTACCCAATATAGTCCCAAAGAGTGGGGTCTGTGGAGGGTAATACTTACGCAGGCCTTACCCCCACCCGAAAGGATAGAGAGGCTGTTTCCAATCGACCCTCGGCTCATAAAAGTCATCACATATTTTTAAAAAATTGAGATAGTATTGTTTCAATTTTTTGAGAATGGAGAATCAAAGAAACAAGAAACAATCAAACCTACACATCTTGTGTGGAAGACTCGTACAATGCTATTAACTTGAGCGCTAGTTGGTCTTGGTTTTTCCACCTTTGCCCAATGTATTAAGGATACCTTGGTCGTTTAGGGCTGAAGGAATTGAGAAAGTAGGTTTACCATAAATTTTCACCTATCTGTATACTAATTTGAAATATATCAATCAAAACATCCAACAATAATTTAATAAATAACCCCTGCACTACTTTCTAACCCAAACTAAAATTAACATAAAAAGATACAATTTCGAACTTTACTTTTTCTGCACTACTTTCTAACCCAAACGACCCCTTACTTCATTATTATGTAGAACTAAAAGTCATTTTATAATTCACTAATTTGGACAAAAAGAAAAAAAAACATGCCAAAATAATTCAAAATTCTTCAAGAAAATCAAACAAACCACCCCCCACCCGTCACACACACACAAATATACATGTATGTATGTATGTATGTACATAAGATAGCAGACAAATACTTAAAGAAGGACTTATGACGCTGATTTTGGTGTCCAGATCGAAACAGTGAACGGTGCTTTGTGTTTTTAACTAGTTTTAATCTACTCGACTTCCGGTTTAGTAGAAAAGTTCCCGGAAAAGCCTGGGCCATGCATCACCAAAGAAGAAAAAAACTACCAGTTTCTAATGAGGGAGGGGTTGGGAAAAGAGAAATTTCAAAAGTCTTTATGCAACCGAGGGACTCCAAAAATAGCCTTTATACTCATGAGTTTGCATTAAGTCTTTCCAAATGAGTCACTCATAGTGGAAAATGCTGTTATTCTTAGTTGGTGTCATAGTGCATCTCAAATTATCAGAATCATAGAAAGGTCAGCTCCATGACCACTTTATATTTGGCTCTTCAATAACAATATGAGACAATAGTTCTGTGCTGAATCTAAATCTAAGTTTTGACTAGGCATGAATGATCACCACAAACAGAATCTTAGTTCCTAAAATGATCATTGAACTCCTTGAAATTATCTAAACAACCACCAAAATTGTTGCACAGCTCCAACCAAAAAGCCTACTAAAATGCAACCTAGACAACCATACAAAGTGGCCACAAACTCTAGTGAAGCACCTCTAAACTTCAGCTCTAAATCAGCCCCAAAACGACCCCAATATACCAGTGAAAAGCAGCCCCAAAAATGACCTTTTAACACCCCAAAAACTGACCGAAAAGCAAGACAAGTTGGAGTCTAAATACCTTTTCAAGAATTGGACCACGGGTTGATCCAAAGGAATGTGGGAGATTTTGGCCTCTTATAGCTTGTGCGCTACTTGCATCAACTGGAGATGGTTGGTTAGATCCGACAAATCCTTGTATATCTGAACTAAAAAGTTCAGGATTNATTTGCTGAAACGACTAGTGCAGAAATACAGAAAATGCAAAAAACACTGTGCAGATTCGCAGAAATACTATGCAGAAATGCTGAAACACTGTGCAAAAATGCAGAAAATGCAGAAAACGCAGAAATACTGTGCAGAAACGCAGAAATTGCCGAAACGCTGTACAAAAATGCAAAAACATTGTGCAGAATCGTAGAAACTTTGTGCATAAATGCTGAAACAAATGAACTTAGAAAAAATAAAACAAATTGAGAAGAGAACATAAGAAGCGAACAAATGAATAATAGAAATAGTTGAAATAGACAAGAAAGCATAGACAAGCAAATTTTTACGAGATACTAAACTAGCCAAAGCGTAACTCAACAAAGCAAAGCAAGACTATACTACAGACAAAGGAAATAGTGCAAACAAAGGATTTAAGATTACTTATATGAGAACAACAATACAAAGAGATTAATCATCTATAATACTAACATACTGTAGTTTCTCTTCCTTTTTTTGAGAATTGTAAAAACACAATTTAGTTACATGTTTAATTTTTGTACCTGGATGGTATGTTTATTGTCTGAAGATCTTTGTACTTCTTTGTCAGACCATGGTCAATGATGTATACCTGTTATAAAAAAATAAAACAAACAAAACCGGTTTAAAGCTTCAGGTTCATGCCACCAGAATTGTTTCTACATTAAATTTGTAAACTCATCTCAAACATAAATTCAAAGGAATTGCGTTCTCTTAATATATTCGAGTTCTTCAATTAAAAATAGAAGTTTTAGCTTTATTCAAGTCAATCAAGCTGAGTTTCACCGAAGAAATATGGTGTAGCTGAATTCGTGAGTTTCACAACATTATATCATTTAAGTGGACATTTCAAATATCATCGGCAATCTCTACTCTTCCTTTGTTATCCAAGAGATACAAAAGAAATTGAAACAAATGCATTATCAAAAATATAAAAATATTAAAATTTAGGTGAAGTTTGTTAGACAATAAAACAGTATAACAAATTCTAATAAGAACGATTTTAAACCTCTTATGTGAAACCCACAACAGGTCTATCCTTACACAGAGACATTAAAAGTTCTACAAATCGTCTAACCCGTGTTTCTCCCAAATTCATAAGAACGGCACAACAACAACAACAACAACAACAACAACAACTACCCAGTATAGTCCCACAAAGTGGGGTATGGGAAGGGTAATACGTACACAGGCCTTACCCCTACCCGAAAGGTAGAGAGGTTGTTTCCAATCGACCCTCGGCTCAGGAAAGGAAAAGAAAAACAAAAACAAAACAAAATTCCAAAGTGTAGATATTTTTGTCAGCCACAAAGGCCTACTTGGACACGACAACCTTTGGCAAGTGGTCATTCTACTTAGCTTAAAGATCAACAGAGGGTTCAACAAAATTGACAGTTAAAGATGATGGTTCTTTAACATCCAAGAAGAATAATCCACATAAGATACATTACTATTTTAGAACAAAAACGCAAAAGAATGGCACTGCAGTATCAGAAAAAATAGTGCAGTTCAGGAACCAGATTTTAGTGCATGAACAACAAGGAGAGTGCTGGAAAAAGGAAAAACAAAAAAAGGGGGAACGTATGCATCTTTCTGTAGCTTCAAAGATGGAGATTTTAAATCATTAAGTTTCAAAAGCATCCTTCTGAGATCAAGATAATCCTTGCAGCGGGAAACCTCCATTGTGAATTCCTTCCATACCATCACATTGCGACCAGAATAAAAAAAAAATTCCACTTACAATACATTCAAAAATACAACTAATTACTGTAATTTCTCCAATTAAATGCACATACCAAATAAAAGCAGAGAATGTATGCATAAATCGAGTACTGACTTGAATAAACCCTATACTGGTTTCAAAAAATCGATAAAACTCGAATGACGGACCTTTCTTGTTGTCTTTAGAAGTCGAGTGAAGTAAATCAGATCTCGTCGCCGACTGGGTGCCAAGGACTGTCCTTTCTTTTGAAAAATCTAGTGAAGAAAAAATTTTCTTTGTGGGTTTCAAGCCCTAGACCTAGACCTAGAGTGAGGTTGAATCGTTCTATGGAAAATTTTAGAGGGAATTAGAAATTTTAGAGGGAATATTGTAAGTTAGAAATTTTAGAGGTAATAGTTTAAGTGGGAAAGTTTTGTGTGAATTTCCTAAAAATTTTAGACTACGTTTGACGGTGTTGCTTTTAAAAAATACCAAAAGTAATGCTAGTAAAGCGTAGCTTCATATGTGAAGAAGCGTTCTAAAATTTTTTTACATTAGGCAACACTTATCAGGTGTAGTCTTTGTACACAAAGAGCACGTTTTACGAGTGTTACCTAAAATCTGTTGCCAAAAGCTCTTAATAAAGGCCACCCTTATAAAAGCGTGCCTATAGCTATTTTTGACAATATTTTTCAAGCGTTGCCTATAAAAGTGTTGCCGTAGGCCAATTTTGTTGTAGTGACAATGTCAAGGCGACGACGAAACTTTGAGAGCTTGAGTATATTTTGTGTTGGTTATACTGGGTTTTACTTTCTTAACTTCGCTTATTAATTGTTTACTATCCTATTTTTATTTTTATTTTGAAGTCTTAACTTCTGTGAATAATAGAGTAGCTTTCGGAAATCACTTAGCATGTCTTCATCATAAGTTACCTCAAATATATCATGTCTGCATAATGTTATGCTTAAGAATAATACTTTTAATGGTTACAGTTACTATTATTTGGGAAAATACAAATAATTAGTTGGCATATAGATACGTCACATATATGAGATTATGTGCGTTTTACTTTCAAGAAGTAAAGTGGTTATGTAGTATATTACTTGAAAAGAATTATCACTGCATTTAAAAATTGTTATGTTGTTTTATGATTCTAAAATAGAAAGATTTTCTTATTTAGACATTATTTTGTTTCATTAAGGTTGAAGACCTTTAATAAATTTGATATGGTTCTTGTGACGGAGAACGCAATTTCTTTGATTATTAGATTCCATGTTGAAATATGATAAATGTTGTCATCTTAGATGTTCTTTATGACATGCTGAAATATGCATATGATCAAGCCATAGGGATATAACTTTGTGATTTACATATATAAGTAGTAATTTGTGTGATTATGCTTCTACAAGGTTAGCATTTATTGAAATTCATGTGTTTATGATATATAAAATATGGATCGGAGTTATATTAAATTCTGTGAATTATTTGTAACCTCAACAACTATGTTTTAATTAACTAGAGTATAATTGAGCTTATAAAGTTACGTGCTATATGGTATAACGTATTTGAGACTAATTTTCAAGTAATTTGAATATGAGGATATGATAATATGTGAAAATGATTTTTAACACAGCGAGAAAAGGTAATACAAACTTAGTTGATTGTGTACAATTATAAATTATAAAGATGACCAGAGTAAAAAAGAATACTACTAAAGATCGTCTCTTTCTATTTAGATCGAGTACTTTAATTGGTCTTCTTCGTAGGTTTATACAATATCCAGTCATTTTGACCTCGACAAAAAAAAAAAAAGTCACATGACAATCCACGTTGATCATCCAAAGAAACTTCTGAATTTTTTCACGTATAATTATTTGTCAAAGCTTTGTTTCAATAATTTTGATATTATTTTACAAGAGCGCATACATTCACGTGCAACGCACGTGCCGAGAAGCTAGTATATATTAAAAATATGAAGCCCCTAACCTAAAAGTTAAATTACTAAATTACCCTTCTTATTTACCCATATATTTAACTATAAAAATAAAATAAAAAACTTGATGCCTAAATGTTAGTGTCTGTTCTAATTACCCCTATGTCCTAACTAATCTTTCAAAAAGGTTTTATTCAACAGTTGCAACCGTTGGACAACTTTTAACATATACTTCATCAGTGCCATCATTTTCTATAGATTGTGCTTCGTTGTGGGTCTTCATATTAGTAACTTACTATCAAATTCTCAACGCTTGGCATTTTAAACCCTTTCTACATAAATGACTTCCAAGCTAATAATGAGAGGGAGAGTGCATGGAGTAATATCTTTCTGTTATTCTTCTTACTAAAAACAACTTTAGCCATCATCTATAATACGTAGTGCTATTTGTACGCTACCAAAATTACAGTGATAATTTATGAAGGTTTTTGTACGACTAAAATTGGAGAGTCCGATTTTAGGATATTATGATACTCCATAGCCCATCTCCAGAAGGCTCGAGGCACAGTTCGAGGTTCGACCCGAGGGTTCCCTATGTTCGATCTCGGGGCAGTGCAAATCGGTGGCTATGATGAACAAGCGGGAAATTCCCAAGGCACGTGACTAGAGCAGATCAGGTCTACTGGACTAGTACAAGTCAGTACCGTGATATTAAATGATTGTACTAGCTGCATATCTTTGTAATAAATGCACCTGTACTATGTTGGGATTCCCCCTCCTATATAAAGGGGACCCTTATCATTTTGTAAGACAGATGATATTCAATACAAAAACAAGAACATTCTTTGCTCCTTAACTTAAACACATTCTACTGTCGCTCCCTTGATTTTATTGCTTACATTTATTGTGTTTTATTGATTGTTCTTCATTTATTACTCATCTTTGATCATAAAGAGTCATCTTTAAGGTCCTTAGAACTGTTAGTTCTTCATCGACCATCCTCAGTATGACACTCTAACTCGACCCCGAGGCCCGGCGTGGGCTAGCTCGAGGCCTCGATTCACGGCCATTCGATTTGCATAACCTACTGCCCTCAAACCCTAATCTCATTTTCCTGACTCACACTTAGCATCTATCGCTAATCAACTAGCATTAAAATAAATCACGTATTTTTAGAACCACAAAATTAATTTTAATTGTAATTACCATTTTCAAGGTAAACAAGGTTTTAATTATACACACTTCAAACTAATACGTGGGATCACCAATTTTAATGGTGTTTCTTGTGAGTTTGAATCATAAAAAAATTTATTATAAATAATGACATTTTGGTTCCCAAGCGGAAATGAAGACGTGATTAGTAGTGGAGGGAAAAAAATCAATGGAGGAAAAAAAGTTGGAGCAACAAGCAAGTTACTAGAGATAGAAGTCAATAGAATTTTCTAAGTGTTATCTACTGCAAAAGGCCTTGTGCAGCTTTCCAGTAAGTTTTACCCCAGTATTCTCTAGTCATTCAAAAATCCAGCACTTTTTTTTATGAGAAATCAACACCTCACTAGACGAGTATTTGATATCATCGAAAAATTAAATTCTACTGAAAAACAAATAATCAAATGAATTTGTCCTATGTTTGGTTTATACAAATAGGGATATGAGATCAATTGTAGCAAGTGCATCTCACATGTAAAAGTCATAACTCAATCATGGGTGAGGGTGATGATTCAAGAAGAAGTGCAACAAAAATGGGCTCTACATTTTTTATTATATTTTTTTCATTTACTAAAAAATTTATATTAATATTATTTTAAAATATCCTTCTTATTATTGATCTAATTAACTTATTTAATTTAAATTTAAAAAAATACGTGGGAAGAGCAATTCCTCTGCCGAAGAATATTAAAATTCCCAACATTTCACACTGCTTCGTTTAAGTCACAACCATTTGTTATAACCAAACTTATCTTCTAAGTAATCTTTTACCCACTTCAGACATTCATCTTCTGTTTTCAGTTTTTTCTCTTTTGTATTATGTTAGTGTTTCACCACTAGCTACTCTCCCCAACGTTTCTTTGTCAAGCCAACTCCCAGTATAGTATACAGTAAGTTTTAGTACAACATTTAAAATTTATGTGCTTCTTATGTGTATTTCATTTGACAATTATGTTACTTTTGAAGAGGTTAAAGTTTTGTTTTCTATTTATGGATAGAAAAAATTAATCCTCTTGTACAATATTAAGTTCAAGAATAACAACTTTTCTTTGTTGGTCGCTTTTAGAAGCGCATGAAAAGTATAATATTTTAAAATTTAAAGGCTTTAATTTTCTTTATTAGGGTGACTGCTTCGCCTTACTTTGCTAAACTGATAGGATTAGAAGTCATCGAAAAAGGTCAAAGAAAGTTCTCAGATATTAATGTCAAAACTTTAAACATATATATAATACTTGTGTGTCCAATTGTTGGATCAATAGATGATGTAATTTAAGTTAAGTTCTTTTATATGTTTATTTTTAACTCTGCTAACTCATAAAAGTGGAGATACTGATATTGATCATCGTTAATTATCATTCTTTTCTTTATTAGTTAAAATATTATAAGGGGTACATAGGCTACATTGTATGCAAAGTGCTTGTTAAAAGTAGGTTTTTCTTTATCCAAGTCAGTTGCGTCTTATATATCCATTATGCACAACTGTGTATAAGTTAAAACTTAGAATCATTCATGATGTATACAAAGTATGTTGGGAGTGAATATGTAATCTGATTATGCTTGTGATTGTTAATTACTATCAAGTAGGTAGTAATTTTTCAAGATATGACAAAAGAGCTATACTTCTATTAGGACTTGTGCATTATAAAATAATGTGCTACATAAGCCAAACTAATATCAAGCTGCTAATCTTCTGGCCAACACATCAACCACATGTAAGTAATGTATCAGTTGACTATTCATTCACCGTCCAATTATTATACTCATGGTCATCACTAATGTTTGTGATTCCAAACTATGCATGAAAGACGAAGATACATCAGTTTTACAAATTAAAAGAGTAAAAATTAGGAAGAAAAAGAAAAATAAGGTTTCTACTAATTATGAATGTATTTTTGAATCCAAGTACTATGTCACAAGGCATATCGATGTGCTTTAGCCTTTGTCTTCCTAATTAATACTTACTTTTGTTTGTTGTTTTTCTGCAATTGAAAAATTGAAGGTACTATCTATGGTAATTCTTTATCAGAACTTATGAATTCTTTTCGCAACATAACTATTTTGTACTTTCCACTAACTTTAATATTATACTTTCTAGATATATAATTTACATGTTAGTAGTAGCGAACCATTTACTGAAGTGCGACGGAGCAGGAGAAGATATAATGTTATAAATTAAAGGTAAATTACACTTGCACAAGCTTTCATAATTTTTTTTTTATTTTGATGTACTATATAAATAAGTTGATGTAATCTATTATTGTTACTTTATGGAAGAATTTGTTGATAATGATGGTAAAATTCTTGAAAGAATTTTTCATTAATGTGCTCATCAATCCAACAATTCAAAAAAGCAACAGCTCTCCGAAATTGGTGATGTATATTCTACCCCGTATAAAGTTAAATTTTACATATTCGACATATTCCCCAGTCTCTCGCATTGCTCAAGTAAGTGAGTGACTCTGTACGAGGACCTCATTCTCTTTTGCTAGCTACTTTCCATTCACACGGTTCTCAAAGATGAAGAGGGTAGGCGGGTAGCAGGTATCACGAGCTCTCTGTCGCCCACATATATTCAAAAGCAAGTGTATAGTAATAATACTACTTGAAGTAGAAGTTATGGCTTGCATATATTATCAAGACGCATCAGGTGAAATACATTGTATCTAATTACATTGTGACTATTCATGTTCTTAGGTTTATACGATATCCAATTGTCTTGACATTAACAAATAATTAATTCATTATAAAGTGATCCTCATTGATCACGATTCATAAAAACTTATTTTATTCTTTACTCAAAGATTTATTTAAATAATATTAATATTATATTTATAGAAGTGTACTACATGACTCGACATACACGTACAACGCACATGCCGAGGAACATATATATATATATATATATATATATATATATATATATATATATATTATATGTATGTATAATATGTTATAGATAAATAAGGTGATGAAGAAATATCTGTCACGCCCCGAACCTGGGCCTAGACGTAACACGACACTCGGTGCCTGACTACATGTGACCGAGCGAACCAACTGGTTGGCTGAATCAACATGTGGTATCATAACATATTGAATGCAGAAGATAAACTAACACCTGCTGATATACTGAAAGTGTGGATGATATAAATCAAAGTGCGGAAATACTAATACAATTCTGAAACATATTTATAGTTAACATGGCTTAATATGAAAAGCCTGTGACTCTGTCTAATTGTTACTCTAGTCTATGAAGCCTCTAATGAAGTACTGAAAACACTGACTGCCTGTAAATACTGAAAGACCGTTAAGTAATGATAATGCCCCGAAAGAACTAGGGATCACCAAACAGCTGGTACGAGAATCCTAGCGCTCTGAATCATCAACCTGTAAATCATTACTTGCATTGTGAGATGCAGGCCTTGGGAAAAAGGGACTTCAGTACATTTGAATTGTACTAGTATGTAAAGCAACTGAAAGAAAGAATTATAAATGCTGAAACTGAAACTAAGCCGATAACTGAAATGATAACTATTGAAACTGAAATAGAACTGAGAATTGGTAACTGAACTGATAACTGATAATTGATAACTGAACTGATAACCGAAAAGATAACTGATAACTAATAACAGAACTGATAACTGAAAAGATAACTGATAACTGAATAAAGGAAGTAAGGATATGAATACCCCCTCTTCTGAATGATGAACAACTTGTTTATCTGAATAAGCTACGGCCTCGGGCCCAATATATATGTGCAATAGCTACGGCCTCAAGCCCAAGTATACGTATACATAACTACGGCCTCAGGCCCAAAAATGCATAAAGCATAAACTACGGCGTCAGGCCCAAACATGCATAAAGCATAAACTACGGCCTCGGGCCCAAGTATGCATTAAGCATATGAACTACGACCTCAGGCCCAAATACAGGAGTTCAACATTCAGGAACTGAGAATCAAACTACAATACATGATAGTGAAATACTGAATCACATTGAGTTACATGATACTGGAATACTGGATCACACTGAGTTACATAATACTGGAATACTGAATAGGACTAAAATGAGACATGTATTCTTGAACTGATTAATGAACACTGTAACTTCAACTGTTTATGGCATACTGAGTAATCTATACTAAGACTCGGAGGAATCAAACTCAAGTCTATATTGAATACGCACTGAGCTCACAGCGTTCAGAATGAAAGTCATGAACGAGTTATGAAGCTAGAGAATAAAAGTTCTGCAACTATTAAAGGAGTTAGGCTTAACTATATTTCTGAGGCAATTGGTAACATCGTAAAAGAAACGTAGTGTAGGGAGAATCATTAACATTCCCAAACATAGAGAGTTAGCCTCACATACCTTAACTTCCTGCTCTTGAGCGTAATACAACATTCGCCAACCCGTTCAACTTCAATCTATATCCATACAAGTCAAAGTGATTCCATATTAGCAATAATACTCATGTTTTGGTCACTTAGGCATTTTATCAAACACTTGGTGGCATAAAGCTCATACCCCTTATTAATGGTGTTTCTAAACCCAATAACTCATTCTCTTGCTCTTAGATAAATTCTAAAGTCTCAAATGGTTATAAACAACATTATTCTTTATCACCCATAAGATAATCAACACTGTGACGACCCAAAGGGTCATCACCTATTTTCTTACCCATTCTGTACTTTCGAGGCCTTGAAAACTTCATTTAGGGTTGCCTCGATTTGCGTGCGCAGTCCGGGCGCATAGCCGGAGAGCTTAAATATGAATTCTATGTGAAAAATACTAAATTTTGGTATTAATATGAATAAATTTGACTTCGGTCAACATTTTGGGTAACGGACCCAGACACGTGATTTGACTGTCCCGGTGGGTCCGTAGGAAAAATGGGACTTGGGCGTATGCCCGGAATCGAATTCCGAGGTCCCAAGCCCGAGAGATGAATTTTTGTGTAAAATTATTTTCTGGAAATAATCATGGAAAATGGAAGTGAAATTTGATTAAAAGACTATGGTATCGGGCCCGTATTTTGGTTCCGGCGCTCAGTACAAGTCTTATATGTGATTTGTGCACTTTCTGTAAAGTTTGGTTGAAAATGGACTTCGTTTGATGTGTTTTCGGACTTAAAATGGGAATTTGATGTTCTATGAAAAATCTGGAAGAAATCTTGGGCTTTGAGGCTTGATTCGATGTATAGGATGTTATTTTGGCGATTTGATCGCACAGATAAGTCCGTAGGATGTTTTTGAGGTTGTGTATGTGTTCGGTTTGGAGCCCCGAGGGCTCGGGTGAGTTTCGAGTAGGTCCCGCGATGCCTTACGCTTAAAATACCAGATGTTGCAGGCTCAGGAACAATGTTGCAGACTCTGAACCCTCCAGCGCGGCCGCGGTCGCCTTTGTGCGGTCCGCGGTGGGTGCTGTGCGGCCGCGGTCGCCTTCGTGCGGTCTGCGGTAGGTGCTACGCGGACGCGATTGCTCTTGCACGGTCCGCGCAGAGGACTTCAGAGGTCCGCAAGTCCCCAGGTATGTCAGCGCAGCCGCGGTCCCTTTTTGCGCGGTCCGCGCTGGGGACTTCAGAGGGTATAAAAACACGGGATTTTCAGTTATTTCTCACTTTTCAAAAACCCAAAACATAAGAGGCGATTTTCCAAGCAATTCTTCTTCTTCAAAACGATTGGTAAGTGATTTCTAACTCAATTTCTTCACTTCTTAACATCTTTTAACATAATTTCAACTTCAAATCAAAGATTTTAATGGGGAAATTTGGGTATGTTGGATAGAACCTAGGTTTTCTAAAATTGGGGAGTTGGACCTCAATTTGAGGTCCGATTCCAAAACAAATTGCATAATTGGGTTCGTGGGGGAATGGGTAACCGGGTTTTGGTTCGAACTTCGGGTTTTGACCACGTGGGCCCGGGGGCGATTTTGGAAATTTTGGGAAAAACTTTGGGAAATTCATTTTTATGCATTCCAATTGATTCATTTAGTTTTTGTTAAAGTAATTAAGTAATTTGTGGCTAGATTAGAGCGGATTGGAGGTGGAATCACGGGGTAAAGCGATAGTTGAGGTTTGAGTGGAATTCAAGGCATCGAGGTAAGTGTTTGGTTTAACCCTAGCTTGAGGGAATAGGAGTTGAGTCTATTTGATGCTTGCTAATTGTCGAGTACGATGTATAGGCATGGTGACGAGTATCTGTACATTGATGTCTAGCATGACCGTGAGTCCTTACTTTGCGAATACTTTGGTTGTTGATATGCCTTCCATGCTTAGTTGATGACTTCTATATGTTGTAAAGACCTTGTGAAAGAAATTGTGATCTTGAAACTTCGTGGAGCATTGGCTCGGGTTGAAATACAAATTGTGAAGGTTTATGAGATAAGTAACTCTTTGGAGCAGTGGCTCAAGTGATAATGTGAACTATGAGATGGAGGTGAAAGAAAGAAAAGAGTTAATGATTTATTCCCTTGCCGAGATGTTGTTGGTTATTGATGTTGTACCCTTGCCGGGTCTTTAAATTGTTGATGTGTGTCCTTGCCGGGACTTCTATTCTTGTTGTATTATTTTCCCTTGCCCTTGTTTGTGATTGCTGATTGGGTGAGGAAGAGTGTTAAAGCACGAAGGGTGATGCCGTGCATTGAATGATATATATATGGATCGGGTTGCGCGCCGCAACAATGTTAAATGATATGGGTCGGGTTGCACGCCACAACAATGTTGTTAAATATTGGGATCAGGTTGCACGCCGCAACAATGTTAAACGATGTGGATCGGGTTGCACGCCGCAACAGTGTTGATATATATTGGGATCGGGTTGCGCGCCGCAACAATTACTGATACAAGTATGTTTATTTTGGATATTAGTTTCTTGTCCGCTGTAAATTCTAAGCTGCCTTTAGACTGTTACTCTGGATTTACTGTTAATACTATTATCTCCCCACAGCATGCTTCCCCTCCCATATTGTTTACTTGTCTTGTATTTCGATTTCGCTGTGTGTATATAACTGCACAGGTTTATGTGGTGGTCCAGTCTAGCCTCGTCACTACTTCGCCGGGGTTAGGCTAGACACTTACCAGCACATGGGGTTGGTTGTGCTGATGCTACACTCTATGCTATTTGCACAGGTCCAGGATTCGAGCAGCAACAGCATTTGTACGGGAACAGGCCTTCAGTCCGGTGAGACCCGAGGTAGCCTTGCAGGCATCCGCAAGCCCGGCGTCTCCCTTATTCTCTCTTTTTAGCCTGTTGCCTCATTGTATTCGAGACAAACAACTTATGTTTTCTTTCAGACGTTTGTGTTTAGTATTTCTTAACAGTTCGTGAGTATTGTGACACCATTCTTGGGTAGAGGCTTGTATTGACTATTCCGCATTTTAATTCAGTTTCTATAATTAAGACTTCCGCTACTATTTAATTTTATTATTTTTATATTGTTGCCATGAATTGTTAAAAGTGATTATGTTATAAACGGAAAGTAATTAAAATTTGGCTTGCCTAGCTTCTACGAGTAGGCGCCATCACGACTCCCGAGGGTGGGAAATTCGGGTCGTGACAAACACCCATAATGTGATGACCCGGCCGGTCGTCTTAAGAATTTACGCCCCGATCCCCCATTAACTGCTTCCCCTAAGTTCGTTTCGGCTATTTTGGTTTGCCGGGACGTTCGGTGTTGAGTTTCGGAGAGCTTTGGGACACTTAGTCCCTAAATGAGAGCATAAGTGTTGAAAAGTGGTCCATAGTCGGAACAGTGTGAAGACGACCTAGGAATGGAAATCCGATGGTTCCGTTAGCTCCGTTAGGTGATTTCGGGGTTGGGAGCATGTTCAGAATGTATTTTGGAAGTCCGTAGCTCATTTAGGCTTGAAATGCCGAAGTTTGAATTTTATAAGTTTCCGGTCCGATAGTGAGTTTTTGATCCGAGGGTCGGATTGGAATTCCGGAAGTTACAGTAGTTCCGTCATGTCATTTGTGATGTGTGTGCAAAATTTCAAGTCATTCGGACGAGGTTCGGGTAGGTTTTTGATCGAAAGCGTGTTTTGTTGGAATTTGAAGTTCTTAGGCTTGAATCTTTGATTAATTCGGGTTTCCAGCGCTGTTTTAGGTGTTTTTAAGATTGGTACAAGTTTGAATAAGGTATTAGGTGGTATTGGTGCTTTTGGTTGAGGTCCCGGGGGCCTCGGGATGATTTCGGGTGGTTAACGGAAGAATTTTGGAAGTTGAGAGGTAGCATTTCTGCTGCTTCTGGTATCTTTTCGCTTCTGCGGCTTGGGAACTACAGAAGCGGAGCCGCAGAAGCGACCTTGGTCATAGCAAAAGCGAAATTTGGACTCCTCAGCTTTTCCCCAGGTGCGGAAGGTTTGACCAAGCGGTAACCTGGCCCATTAAGTGAAAACCGCAGAAGCGGCTTGGTTTCTGCAGAAGCGGGACCGCTGAAGCGGTCCCTTGTCCGCAGAAGCGGAAATACCTGTTCAGAAAAGGGAATTTCGAGGGTTGAGTTTCAAAAGTTGGAAAAATCAATTGAGAGCTCGGGAGAGGGCGATTTTGAGTGGGTTTTGAAGTGAAGATCATTGGTAACGTTTTCTTAATCCCTTCTAGTTATATTTCATCATTTTGTAGTTAAATCCATCATTAAAATTCGAATTTGGGATTAAAATTTGAAGAATTTGGTTAAAACTTCTTAGGCCAAACTATTGGGTTTTGAGTGAGCACTTGACCTCCGATTTGGGAGATTTTGATATGGTTAGACTCGTGAGAGTACGAGGGTTCTGAGAATGTGAAAAATATTCGAATCCGAGGCATTGGCCTGAAGGGCATTTTGGTCATTTTACCTAATTTCACGCTGTAGCTTTGGATTTAATAGCAAAACCAGGTGTTTGCGATGTTATTTACAATGTGTAATTGAATTGAATAGATTTGGGCCATATGGAGTCGGATACTCGTGGCAAGAGCGTGGTTTCTAGTTGATATTGAGCCGGTTCGAGGTAAGTGGCTTGTCTAACCTTGTGTGGGGGACCTTTCCCCTTAAGACATGATCTTTGAATATTTGAATGCCTCGTACGTGAGGTGACGAGCGCGTACTTGAGCTAATTGTTGTAAACCCGTTTCTACTTGAAGTATTTAAATTGAGATTTCCTGTTTATTTGTTCATTTTAGACTGTATGTTTATACATGTGCTTGCTTAGAGATGCATGTGTTAGCTGGCTTACTTGCTTATTTGTTTAGCTGTACTATTTGTACTCTGTGAAGCATGTTAGGCTAGAATTTACTATTACTTGTCCTGATTTTAGCATTTATTCTGAGATTATGGGTTGTTGTTGTGTGTTTAATTTGGGACTACAGGACGGCTTCCGGGGAGATCCCCTGTACTTGAGATATTCTGGACTGAGGGTGCGGGATACCAAGAGATCCCTGGCACATGTTTTCCTATATATTGGGATACCAAGAGATCCTTGGCACATGTGTTTCTATATATTGGGATACCAAGAGATCCCCGGCTTACTTATTAAGGATACCAAGAGATCCTCGAGATACCAAGAGATCCCTAGCACATGAGATACTATATATATTGGGATACCAAGAGATCCCCGACTTACTTATTGAGGAAACCAAGAGATCCTCGGGATACCAAGAGATCCCCCGGCTATTATTCCTTGTTGAGGGCAGTTTTCCTTGTATTGTTACCTTTGCTTTCTATTACTATTCTTCCTTATTTACCTGGTTTAGATTCTCGCTGTAGACTTTATTTAAACTGCTTCCGTTATCTCATTATTTATTATGTTTCATCTCAGTAGGGCCCTGACCTTCCTCGTCANCGTGAAGTTTATTTTCAGGAGTTGTTGAGGTAGCTGCCTGACGTCCGCAGGACCCGACTCCTCCCCTTTATTTCATTTGTCTTTCCATATCCTAGACATCTTTATATATATATATATATATATATATATATATATATATATATATATATATTACTCTGTTACATCTAGAGGCTCTAGACTCGTGACTCCAGATCTATTGGGGAATGTTTGGATATTCGTTATTATATTCCGTAGTATTTTATTTAGATTCGGATTGGAACTTTGATATTTGCTATTTCAATCGTATTATTTGTTAACGGATTGCGTATTTGGGTTGAGAGTATTTAATTTGGTCGGGCTTGCCTAGCATTAGTGTTGGGCTCCATCACGACCGGGATTGGGGTCGTGACATACTATTACTTGTCCTGATTTTAGCATTTATTCTGAGATTATGGGTTGTTGTTGTTGTGTGTTTAATTTGGGACTACGGGACGGCTTCCCGGGAGATCCCCTTTACTTGAGATATTCTGGACTGAGGGTGCGGGATACCAAGAGATCCCTGGCACATGTGTTTCTATATATATTGGGATACCAAGAGATCCCCGGCTTACTTATTGAGGATACACAGAGATCCTCGGGATACCAAGAGATCCCCGACTTACTTATTGAGGATACCCAGAGATCCTCGGGATACCAAGAGATCCCCGACTTACTTATTGAGGATACCAAGAGATCCTCGGGATACCAAGAGATCCCCCAGCTACTATTCCTTGTTGAGGGCAGTTTTCCTTGTATTGTTACCTTTGCTTTCTATTACTATTCTTCCTTATTTACCTGGTTTAGATTCTCGCTGTAGACTTTATTTAAACTGCTTCCGTTATCTCATTATTTATTATGTTTCATCTCAGTAGGGCCCTGACCTTCCTCGTCACTACCCAACCGAGGTTAGGCTTGGCACTTACTGAGTACCGCTGTGGTGTACTCATGCCTCTTCTGTGCATTTTTTTCATGTGCACATCCAGGTACTTCCTCCCAGGCGTATCATACTCGTGGTGGAGAGTCCTAGCTGAGGCTTGAGGTATATCTGCTACGTCTGCAGACCAGGAGTCTCTACTCTATTCCGGCTTTAGCAGATAGTTCCTTTCTTTCCTTTCATGTTGTTTAGACATTCTGGTGTAGAGCAGATTACTACATTCTATTAGCCTGTGTTTCCCGTGAGTTTCCGGGTTTTGGGATTTAGTTGTAGACTTCCGCATATTTTTGAGTTGTATAGGCCGAGTGGCCTTATATACAGTTGTTATTTCCGTATGTTCAGTTTTAATTAATTATTCCACAAATGTTAATTTGTTATTCCGCACTGTTAGGCTTACCTAGTTGTAGGAACTAAGTGCCATCACGACATGTTCATGGAGGGTGAACTGGGGTCGTGACAAGTTGGTATCAGAGCTCTAGGTTCATAGGAGTTACGGAACACAGGCCGGTTTATTAGAGTCTCGCTGATCGGTACGGAGACGTCTGTACTTATCTACGAGGGGCTATGTAACTGTTTAGGAAAAATCTTCATTTCATTTGAATTCCTCGTCGTGCGATATTTTTGGACATTAATTCTAAACTTCTGACTTCTATTCTCTCACAGATGGTGAGTACACGTGCTACTCGAGATGATCAGGCACCCGCGCCCCCTACTGCAGCCTCCAGAGGCTGGGGCCGGGGGAGAGGTGGAGGACGCGCACGTGGTGCAGCCAGAGCACCTGCGCGAGCTGCCGCCGAGGTACCACCAGCAGATTTAGCCGGAGCCCAGGCACCTGGCACACCTACTACTGCCACTACTACTCCAGCGCTCCAGGAGACTTTGGCTCAGCTCATGAGCATGTACACCACCTTGGCTCAGGCAGGGTTGCTTCCCATTGCTGCAGCCACATCCCAGGCCGGGGGAGGAGCACAGACTCCCGCCGTCCGCACTCCTGAGCAGCGAGTGCAGGTTGATCAGGCTCCCGAGATTATTCCGGCACCGCCTGCAGCGCCAGTTCAGCCCGAGGATGGTTTAGCTGCTTCAGAGGACGAGCAGCGGAGACTTGAGAGGTTCAAGAAGTATGATCCCCCAGTGTTCAGTGGATTAGCATCAGACGATGCCTTAGGATTTCTAGAAGAGTGTCATCGTATTCTTCGCACTATGGGCATAGTGGAGTCCAGCGAGGTTTCTTTCACTGCTTTTCAGCTTTGGGGAGCCGCCTATGATTGGTGGTGGACTTATGAGATAGACAGTCCAGTCGAGGCTGCTACACTGACTTGGACCCAGTTCTCGGATATGTTTATAAGAGAGTTTGTCCCCCGAGAGTCTCAGGGATGCATAGCGCGCAGAGTTTGAGCATTTGCACCAGGGTGCTATGACCGTTTCAGAGTATGCTATCCATTATACCAGGTTGGCCAGGCATGCACCGACTTTGGTTGATACAGTTCGGGAGAGAGTTCGCAGGTTCATTGAGGGTCTTATTCCACCCATCAGATCTAGCATGGCTCGAGAGTTGGAAATGGACATTCCTTATCAGCAGGTAGTGAGCATTGCTAGGAGGATTGAGGGTATGCTCGCCAGGGAGCGAGGAGAGAGGGAGGCCAAGAGGTCTCGAGAGTCGGGTCACTACTCTGGTGCCCGTACCCCATCAGCAGGTCGTTATGGCAGAGGTTATTTGGGTCGCCCTGTACATTCAGCTCTTCCAGCAGCCGGCAGTACTCCAGCTCCACCTACACCTCAGGAGCCTTATTATGCACTTTCAATTTCTAGCGCGCCTCCTGCGCGGGGTGCTTCTAGAGGTCAGTCCAGCAGACCTGGCCCTAGTCAGTCACATGCACCGTGTCCTCCCAGAGCTTGTTACGAGTGTGGTGATACACGTCACTTGGTGAGGGATTGCCCCAGACTTTGGAGGAGTGCGCCCCCACAGACTTCTCAGCCACAGCGTGCTCCTCAAGGTTCTCAGGCCATAGTCACAGCTCCAGCTGCTACCCCACCTGCCCAGCCGGCTAGGAGCGGAGGTCGGGGAGATAGAGGTTGCCTTCGCGAGAGGGGTCGGGCCAGATATTATTGTATTCCTGCTCGCACTGAGGCTGTTGCCTCCGACTCCGTCATTACAGGTATTATATAGGTTTGTCACAGAGAGGCATCGGTTCTATACGATCCGGGCTCTACTTACTCTTATGTGTCTTCTTACTTTGCTCCGCATTTGGGTGTGACTCGGGATTCTTTGAGTGCCCCCGTTTATGTTTCTACTCCTGTGGGAGATTCTCTTGTTGTGGACCGCATTTATCGGTCATGTTTGGTTACTATTCGTGGTTTTGAGATCAGAGCAGATTTATTGTTACTCGGTATGGTGGATTTTGACATTATTCTGGGCATGGACTGGTTGTCGCCCCATTTTTCTATTCTTGATTGTCATGCCAAGACTGTGACGCTGGCTATGCCAGGTATCCCGCGTGTTGAGTGGAGTGGTACTTTAGATCACACTCCCAGTAGAGTTTTCTCTTTTCTTAAAGCTCAGCGCATGGTTGAGAAGGGGTGTGCCGCGTATTTGGCTTATGTGAGAGATGTTAGTATTGATACCCCTTCTATTGATTCTGTTCCAGTGGTACGGGATTATCCCGATGTATTTCCAGCTGATCTTCCGGGCATGCCGCCTGATAGAGACATTGATTTTGGCATTGATCTGTTGCTGGGCACTCAGCCCATTTCTATTCCTCCGTATCGTATGGCTCCTCCTGAGTTGAAGGAGTTGAAGGATCAGTTGCAGGAATTGCTTGGTAAGGGTTTTATTCGACCTAGTGTTTCACCGTGGGGTGCTCCTGTTTTGTTTGTGAAGAAAAAGGATGGTTCTATGCGCATGTGTATTGACTACCGCCAGTTGAACAAGGTTACAGTGAAGAACCGTTATCCTTTGCCT
>NW_017674525.1:64261-72471 GCF_001879085.1 Nicotiana attenuata
GATTTTAATCAGATTCGGCGTGAGAAGAGGTTGATTCGAAAGGCAAAGGCATAGCGAGCTAGACTTGTGGTCGGCTTGAGGTGAGTAATAGATGTAGATGATGACCTGAGGGTTTGAAACCCCGGTATATCACATTGTGACGCTATATTGAGGCGAGACACGTACTCTATGACGAGTGCGGGGTCGATTGTGACTGGGGATTGTGACCTAGTCCGTTCCGATTGATGTTCGTACTGTGTACTTGACTAGAAAACTGTTTGGTAATCATCCTACTTGGATTTTATGAATATGTTTGGGGCTTTGTGCCTATCATTTGCATCCTTCAGGGATCCTTATCACTGCTTCCATGATGCTTAGCATATTTCATGATATCAGTCCTGAGTTAGACACTGCCTCGAAATGTTTAGTAAATAAATAAAGGTTTAAACACTTAGCTCTATAATTCTTAATAATTGAAACTAAAAATGAACAATTTGACTGTGCCCGAGTGGCTTGCATGCATACATATATCTGGACTGAGTGTGGATCGGGCTGCACGCCGCAGCGAATGCTACGATGATATTGCGCTTGGGCTGTAGGAGCCCCTCCGGAGTCTGAACCCCCACAGTGAGCGCGGGTACCCAAATGGATCGGGCTGCACGCCGCAACGGTCATGTGCATTGCATTGCATTCATGCATTTATATCTGTTGGTCTTAATTGTCATTGCATTGTTGTTGTTTCATCATTTAACGTGCTGAATCGTTGATTATAGCTTTATATTGTAATATTTAGGAATTTCTTACTTTCAACCATTATATATTTTTATTACTCACTGAGTTGGAAGTACTTACTTTACTCCCTGCACCATGTGTGCAAATTCAGGTGCTCCGGAGACTTAGTGGAGCTGTTTGTTGTTTTCGTGAAGTTTATTTTCAGGAGTTGTTGAGGTAGCTGCCTGACGTCCGCAGGACCCGACTCCTCCCCTTTATTTCATTTATCTTTCCATATCCTAGACTTCTTTATTACTATGGATATATTACTCTGTTACATCTAGAGGCTCTAGACTCGTGACTCCAGATCTATTGGGGACTGTTTGGATATTCGTTATTATTTTTCGTACTATTTTATTTAGATTCGGATTGGAACCTTGACATTTGCCATTTTAATCGTATTATTTGTTTACGGATTGTGTATTTGGGTTGAGAGTATTTAATTGGTCGGGCTTGCCTAGCATTAGGCGCCATCACGACCGGGATTGGAGTCGTGACAAGTTGGTATCAGAGCCTAGGTTACTAGGCCTCGCGAGTCATGAGCCGGTTTAGTAGAGTCTCGCGGAACGGTACGGGGACGCCTGTACTTCTCCTCGAGAGGCTGCAGAACCTTTAGGAAAACTCCATATTCTTGAAATTCTTGTCGTGCGGCTTTGTGATTCGAGAACTAGATCTCTGTATTCTATTCTCTCGCAGATGGCGAGAACTCGTGCTACCGGATGCGATGGTCGACCACCAGTACCACCCACTAGAGGCCGTGGACGCGGTCGTGGTCGTGGTCGAGGTAGGGCAGCAGAGACAGCACCTGCTGACCCACCAGCTGCCACAGTTCAGGACAAGACTCCAGTTGTCGATGTCCCAGCAGCACCTGTGCAGGCACCAGCAATGCCTACTGCTATTCCTGGTCTCTAGGAGACCTTGGCACAGATACTATCAGTTTGCACTGGCCTGGCTCAGGCAGTCTCAGCTTCCACTACAGCAGCTGCTTCCCAGACCGGGGGAGGACATCAGACCCCTGTTGCTCACACACCTGAGCAGGTTGCCCAGGGATTTCAGACACCGGAAGCAGCCATAGTTCCTCCAGTTGCTCCAGTTGCCCTAGTTGCAGCCTATGAGGCTCCAGTTATGCCGGACGATGAGCAGCGTCGACTTGAGAGATTCGGCAGGCTTCAGCCACTGAGGTTCAGCGGTGCTGAGGGCGAGGATGCCCAGGGTTTTCTGGATAAGTGTTAGCGTATGCTTCGCGCTACAGGGATCTTAGAGTCGAGTGGTGTGGCTTTTACTACTTTCCAGTTCTCAAGGCCTGCATTCACCTGGTGGGAGGACTTCGAGAGGCTTAGGCCGGTTGGTGCAGCGCCCCTTACATGGCAGCAGTTCTCCACGGTCTTTCTGGAGAAGTACGTACCGCAGTCTCACAGGGAGGAGCTGCGTCGTCAGTTCGAGTGGTTGGTTCAGGGGGACATGTCTGTGACCCAGTACGAATTGAGATTCACACAGCTAGCCCGGCATGCTACTTGGATGATCCCGATAGATCGGGAAAGGATTAGGAGGTTCGTGGATGGCCTCAACTATTCACTCCGCATTTTGATGACCAGAGAGGGTTATGGTTTTGCCTCGTTTGAGGAGGTAGTTGACATGGCTCGAGAGATTGAGACGGTTCGCCGTCGGGAGCGTGAGGAGAGAGAGGCAAAGAGGCCTCGAGGTTCAGATAGTTTCAGCAGTGCTCCGTCTAGGGGCCAGTTCCAGCGTGGCAGAGGCCGTTCCTTCAGGCCTCCTCAGTCAGGTCGTCCAGAGTACAGTGGGGCTTCTTCAGGCCGTGGTCATCAGGGATTTCAGCAGGGCCAGACTTTACTTAGTGCCCTTCCAGCTCAGAGCTCTACACCTGCCTCTTCAGCCCAGGGTTCTTCCGCAGCGAGGGGTTTCCATCAGTCCCCTTCTCCAGCGCCGGGTAGTTGCTACGAGTGCGACGAGTTCGGTCATATGAGGAGACAGTGTCCTCGGCGTCGTGGTAGTTAGTCTCAGCAGAGGGATCAGCCCTCATCTTCTGCTCCTGTTTCATCAGCACCCGCCCAGTCAGCTAGGGGTGGAGGTCAGGTAGCCAGGGGCCGCCCCAGGGGTGGAGGCCGGACTGGCGGTGGTCTGGCTCGATTCTATGCTCTTCCAGATAGGAAGGATGCCATTGCCTCAGATGCTGTTATCACAGGTATTGTCTCAGTCTGCCATAGAGATGCCTCTGTCTTATTTGATCCCGGATCTACCTATTCCTACGTATCTTCATATTTTGCTCATCACCTGGGTACTACCCGGGTTGTCTTACTTTGCCTGTTTATGTATCTACCCCGGTGGGTGATACTGTTATTGTAGATCATGTATACCGATCCTGTTTAGTGACTATTGGGGGTCTGGAGACCCGAGTTGACTTATTGCTGTTGAGCATGGTTGATTTTAATGTTATTCTGGGTATGGATTGGTTATCTCCGTACCATGCTATTCTAGACTGTCATGCTAAGACAGTTACGTTGGTTATTCCGGGTATTCCGAAGATCGAGTGGCGTGGTACGATTGATTATGTTCCCAGCAGGGTGATTTCTTTTCTAAAGGCCCAGCGGATGGTTGGGAAAGGTTGTCTATCTTATTTGGCTTTCGTGAGAGATATTGGAGCTGAGACTCCTAGTCTTGATTCCGTCCCCGTCGTGAAGGACTTCCCTGATGTGTTTCCAGCAGACCTGCCGGGCATGCCACCGGACAGGGACATTGATTTTGGTATTGATCTGGTGCCGGGCACTAAACCCATTTCTATTCCTCCGTATCGCATGGCACCAGCAGAGTTGAAAGAACTAATGGATCAGCTTCAGGAACTCCTAGATAAGGGGTTTATTCGTCCTAGTGTGTCACCGTGGGGTGCACCGGTTCTATTTGTAAAGAAGAAAGATGGCACAATGAGGATGTGCATTGATTACAGACAGTTGAACAAGGTGACAGTGAAGAACAAGTATCCACTACCTCGTATTGATGATTCGTTTGACCAGCTCCAGGGGGTAAGGGTATTTTTGAAGATTGATCTCCGTTCAGGCTATCACCAGCTGAAGATCAGGGGTTCGGATATTATGAAGACTGCCTTCGGAACTAGATATGGGCACTATGAGTTCCTGGTTATGTCTTTTGGGCTGACTAATGCCCCAGCCGCATTCATGCACTTGATGAACAGCGTATTTCGGCCGTATCTGGATTCATTTGTTATCGTTTTTATTGAGGATATCCTAGTGTACTCGCGTAGCCAGGAGGAGCATGCTCAGCGCTTGAGAGTGGTGTTACAGAGGTTGAGGGAGGAGAAGCTTTATGCAAAGTTCTCCAAATGAGAGTTTTGGCTTGAGTCTGTAGCTTTTTTGGGACACGTGGTGTCCAGTGATGGTATTCAGGTTGACCCAAAGAAGGTAGAGGCGGTGCAGAGTTGGCCCAGACCGTCCTCAGCCATGGAGATTCGAAGTTTCCTCGGTTTGGCAGGTTATTATCGCCGGTTCGTCCAGGGTTTTTCCTCTATTGCTTCACCCTTGACTAAGTTGACGCAGAAGGGTGCACCATTCGTATGGTCAGACGAGTGCAAGGAGAGCTTTCAGAAGCTCAAGACAGCTTTGACCACAGCTCCAGTGTTAGTTTTGCCATCCGCCTCAGGTTCTTACACTATGTATTGTGATGCTTCGAGAGTTGGGATCAGATGTGTGTTGATGCAGGAGGGTAGAGTTATTGCATATGCTTCTCGTCAGTTGAAGACTTATGAGCAGAACTACCCCGTACATGATTTGGAGTTGGCTGCTATAGTTCATGCGTTGAAGATTTGGAGGCACTACTTATATGGCGTATCTTGTGAGGTATATACTGATCATCGCAGCCTTCAACATTTGTTCAAACAGAAGGATCTTAATTTGAGGCAGCGGAGGTGGCTTGAGTTACTCAAGGACTATGATATTACCATTTTGTATCACCCGGGGAAGGCCAATGTAGTGGCCGATGCTTTGAGCCGGAAGGCGGTCAGTATGGGTAGCTTGGCGTACATTCCAGTTGGGGAGAGGCCCTTTGCAGTCGATGTTCAGGCTTTGGCCAATCGGATGGTGAGGTTAGATATTTCGGAGCCTAGTCGGGTATTGGCTTGCGTAGTTTCTCGGTCTTCCTTATATGACAGCATCAGAGAGCACCAATATGATGATCCACATTTGCTTGTCCTGAAGGACAGGGTTCAGCACGATGATGCCAGGGACGTGACTATTGATGATGATGGCGTGATGAGGACCGGTTTTGCGTGCCCAATGTGGATGGGCTTCGGGAGTTGATATTAGAGGAGGCCCACAGCTCGCGGTATTCCATTCATCCCGGTGCCGCAAAGATGTATCAGGATTTGAGGCAACATTACTGGTGGAGGAGAATGAAGAAGGATATAGTGAGTTATGTAGCTCGGTGTCTCAACTGTCAGCAGGTCAAATATGAGCATCAGAGACCCGGTGGTGTACTCCAGCGGATGGATATTCCCGAGTGAAAGTGGGAGTGGATTACTATGGATTTTGTGAGTGGTCTCCCTCGTACCTCGAAGAAGTTTGATTCGATTTGGGTGATTGTGGATCGGCTGACCAAGTCCACGCACTTCATTCCGGTGTGTACTACCTATTCTTGGGAGCGGTTGGCAGAGATTTTCATCCGGGAGATTGTTAGGTTGCTTGGGGTCCTAGTTTCTATCATCTAGGATAGGGGCACTCAGTTTACTTCCCATTTCTGGAAGACTTTTCAGCAAGAATTGGGTACACAGGTAGAGCTGAGCACAGCATTTCATCCCCAGACGGACGGGCAGTCCGAGCGTACCATTCAGATATTGGAGGACATGTTGCGTGCCTGTGTTATTGATTTTGGAGGTTCTTGGGCTGAGTTCTTGCCACTTGCAGAGTTTGCGTACAACAACAGCTATCAGTCAAGCATTCAGATGGCACCGTATGAGGCCTTATATGGGAGACGGTGTAGATCTCCGGTTGGTTGGTTTGAGCCCGGCGAGGCTAGACTATTGGGGACAGAGTTGGTTCAGGATGCCTTAGAGAAGGTGAAAGTGATCCAGGAGAGACTTCGTACGGCTCAGTCGCGTCAGAAGAGTTATGCGGACCGGAAGGTTCGAGATGTATCTTACATGGTGGGTGAGAAGGTTTTGTTGAAGGTTTCGCCTATGAAGGGCGTTATGAGATTTGGAAAGAAAGGAAAGTTGAGTCCACGGTTCATTGGTCCTTTTGAGATACTTAGGAGAGTTGGGGAGGTGGCCTACATGCTTGCTTTGCCACCCAGCTTGCCGGGAGTTCACCCGGTATTTCATGTTTCTATGCTCCGGAAGTATGTTGGGGACCCGGCCCATGTGTTAGACTTCAGCACGGTTCAGTTGGATGATGACTTAACTTACGATGTGGATCTAGTGGCTATTTTGGGTCGTCAGGTGTTGAGATCAAAGGATATAGCTTCGGTGAAGGTGCAGTGGAGAGGTCGGCCCGTGGAGGAGGCTACTTGGGAGACCGAGCGGGAGATCCGGAGCAGATATCCTCACTTGTTTGAGACTCCAGGTATGTTCCTTGACCCGCTCGAGGACGAGCGTTTGTTTTAGTTGGGGAGGATGTGACGACCCGGCCCGTCGTCACGTGAGTTACCGCCCCGTCTTCCCCATATTATGTTCCTCTATGCTTCATTATCGGTATTTGAGGTAATCGAGTTGGATTGGTTTGGTTTTGGTAGGAAATGAGACATTTAGTCTCTTTAAGGAAAGCTTGTTTTGGAAAAGTCAACCGAAAGTTGACTATATAGTTAGAGGGCTCGGATGTGAATTCTGGTGATTCGGTTAGCTTCGGGGGATGATTCGTGACTTAGGAGTGCGATCGGAATTGAATTTGGAGGTCCGGTGTAGAATTAGGCTTGAATTGGCGAAAGTTGAATTTTGGCGAATTCCGGTTGGTAGGTGAGATTTTGATCCGGGGGTCGGAATGGAATTCCGAGAGTTGTAGTAGCTTCGTTAGGTGATTTTGGATGTGCGGGTAAAATTTCAGGTCATTTGGACATCGTTTGGTTGGGTTTTTGATCGAATGTGAGTTTCGGAAGAATTTGATAAAACTTAGGCTTGAATCCGTGGTGAATTGATGATTTTTGTGTTGTTTGACGTGTTTTGATGATTGGAACAAGTTCGTATGAGATTTTTAGGTTGTGTTGGTGTTTTGGTTGAGGTCCCGGGGGCCTCGGGGTGAATTTGAGAGGTTAAAAGAGAGTTTTTGAAGGTTGCTTCAGGTCTGATATTGCTGGTATCTGGTATTTTCGCTTCTGCGGAAATGGACCGCAGAAGCGGTTCCGCAGAAGCGGGTGAGCGATCGCAGAAGTGGCCAGGTGTGGGTTAGGATAGTTCCGCATAAGCGGAATGTTGGACGCTTCAGCGGGTCCGCCTAAGCGGACATTGTACCTCAGAAGCGGTTTTGAGAGGACCGCAGAAGCGGAGTTCGAGTCGCATAAGCGAAGCCTGGGTTTTTAAGTGAAGACCGCATAAGCGGATTTTTGGCCGCAGAAGCGGGACCGCATAAGCGAAAAGCGCTTTTGGCAGAAAGGTTTAAAGGGTTTATTTCATCCGCGAGCTCCACCATTTTTCCTCCATTGTTGAGCGAGCTTGGGAGCTATTGACGCAATTTTGAGAGGGTTTTGACTGGGAATCAATTGGAGGTAAGTCCTATGGTCTAGAAACATCATTTTTATTGAAGAATCTACCTTTAATTCTTAGAAACTTGGGTAAAAATTGGAAGAACTAGGGCTTGGTTTTGGAATGTAAAATGGGAACTTGAAGAGGCATTTGAACTTCGATTTTGATGAATTTGATATGTATGGACTCGTGGCGAGACGAGGAATCCGGTGATGCAAATTTCGTAATTTTTCGAGAAGTGGGCCCCGGGCTCGGGTTTTGCCAACTTCGTGATTTTAGATATTTTTCGAGTCTTTTCGATTGGGTTATGACCCATTTGCCTATTGTGATGTATTCCTTGTGGTTTTGATCAGATTCGACGCGCGAGGAGGTCGATTCGAGGGGAAAAGGCATAGCGAGCTAGACTTTTGGCCGGCTAGAGGTGAGTAATGATTTTAAATGACGTTCTGAGGGTTTGAAAACCCCGGATTTGCACAACTTGGTGCTATGTTGTAGATGAGACACGCGTTCCATGACGAGCGCGGGGTCATTTACTATTGAGGACTGTGACTTGGTCCAGTCCGGATGATATTTTACCGCGTATTAGCAATATCTTGTTGTTTTCACTATGATTTGGGCTTATTGCCATATTTGGAGCTTATTGCCGACTGTTTGAACTCTTTATGAACTATCATCACTGTTTTCCTCACTGTTTGAGATATTATTTGAACTCAGTCCATGTGATTTATACTGTTTCATGAACTCAGCTATATTTTTACTC
>NW_017674525.1:75670-93807 GCF_001879085.1 Nicotiana attenuata
TGAATTGAACTTTTAGGATATGAATTGAGCCTTTAGGATATGAATTGGACTTTTAGTTTATGTATTAGAATTTTAGTTTATAAATTTAAAATTTTAGGATATGAATTGAATTTTTGTGGATATGAGTTGAACCTTTAGGATATGAATTGAAATTTTTGTATATGAATTGAACTTTTAGGATATGAATTGAACTTTTTGTGTATGAGTTGAACTTTTTGGGTATGAATTGAAATTTTTGTGTATGAATTGAACTTTTAGGATATGAATTGAGCCTTTAGGATATGAATTGGACTTTTAGTTTATGTATTGGAATTTTAGTTTATAAATTTAAAATTTTAGGATATGAATTGAACTTTTGTGGATATGAGTTGAACATTTAGGATATGAATCGAACCTTTAGGATATGAATTGGACTTTTAGTTTATGTATTGGAATTTTAGTTTATAAATTGAAATTTTAGGATATGAATTGAACTTTTGTGGATATGAGTTGAACCTTTAGGATATGAATTGAATTTTTGTATATGAATTGAACTTTTAGGATATGAATTGAACCTTTAGGATATGAATTGAAATTTTTGTGTATATGAATTTGACTTTTGTGGATATGAATTAAAATTTAGGATTGCCGGAGAATTTTGTAGAAGGGGTTGATGACTTTATTAGACAACACTCATTGACTTTTATACACTTTGAACTAGACAAATAGAATCAATTTTCTTAACTTAGTTTGGTTCGCTTAATGTGGTAGTTCTATTGAACTTTAAACTTTGTTGGTTTTAATGTTGTTTTTGTGTTGTTGTTGTTGTTGTGTTGTTGTTGGTATTGTTGTTGGTATTGTTGTTGTTGTTGCTTGTAATAGGGATTTGATATGACTGCCAGGTGGTGCAGCTGCCAAAACAGGCAGTTTCTGCCAAAATAATACTACCCAGAAAAGCGACCAACTTTGGTCTCTTTTTGGTCGCTTTTCTATTAAAAAAATAATTTTCTGGGCAATAGCGACCAAAGTTGGTCGCTTTTTACCCAGAATTCTCAAAAAGCGACCAACCTTGGTCGCTATTCCATTAAAAAAAAATTCTGGAAATATAGCGACCAACTTTGGTCGCTTATATTTAAAAAAATATTAAAATCTTGAAATTAGCGACCAAAGTTGGTCGCTTATTTATAAAAAAAATTAAAAAAATTAATAAAAAAGCGACCAACCTTGGTCTATATTTTCNAACTTTTGAGGATATGAGTTGAACCTTTAGGATATGAATTGAACCTTTAGGATATGAATTGGACTTTTAGTTTATGTTTTGGAATTTTAGTTTATACATTGAAATTTTTGGATTATGTATTGAAATTTTAGTTTATAAATTGAAGTTTTAGTATATAAATTAAACTTTTGTGGATATGAGTTGAACCTTTAGGATATGAATTGAAATTTTTGTGTATGAATTGAACTTTTAGGATATGAATTGAACCTTTAGGATATGAATTGGACTTTTAGTTTATGTATTGGAATTTTAGTTTATAAATTGAAATTTTTGGATATGAATTGAACTTTTGTGGATATGAGTTGAACCTTTAGGATATGAATTGAATTTTTTGTGTATGAATTAAACTTTTAGGGTATGAATTGAGCCTTTAGAATATGAATTGAACTTTTGTGGATATGAATTTGACTTTTGTGGATATGAATTAAAATTTAGGATTGCCGGAGAATTTTGTAGAAGGGGTTGATGACTTTATTAGACAACACTCATTGACTTTTATACACTTTGAACTAGACAAATAGAATCAATTTTCTTAACTTAGTTTGGTTCGCTTAATGTGGTAGTTCTATTGAACTTTAAACTTTGTTGGTTTTAATGTTGTTTTTGTGTTGTTGTTGTTGTTGTGTTGTTGTTGGTATTGTTGTTGGTATTGTTGTTGTTGTTGTTGCTTGTAATAGGGATTTGATATGACTGTCAGGTGGTGCAGCTGCCAAAACAGGCAGTTTCTCAAAAAAAATAATACCCAGAAAAGCGACCAACTTTGGTCTCTTTTTGGTCGCTTTTCTACTAAAAAAATAATTTTCTGGGCAATAGCGACCAAAGTTGGTCGCTTTTTACCCAGAATTCTCAAAAAGCGACCGACCTTGGTCGCTATTCCATTAAAAAAAAATTCTGGAAATATAGCGACCAACTTTGGTCGCTTATATTTAAAAAAATATTAAAATCTTGAAATTAGCGACCAAAGTTGGTCGCTTATTTATAAAAAAAATTAAAAAAATTAATAAAAAAGCGACCAACCTTGGTCTATATTTTCCAGATTTTAAAATATAATATTTGGATTAGAGACCAAAGTTGGTCGCTTTTTTATGATTAATAATAAATATAAAAAAAAATGTATTTTACATTTAGAGACCAACTTTGGTCGGCAAAATTATATTATTAAAATAATAAAGCGACCAAAGTTGGTCGCTATAGTCTTTACCTGGAATATTTGGTCCTTTACCTTAGAGACCAAAGTTGGTCGCTAGTTAGCGACCAACTTTGGTCCCTAAAATAAAGGGACCAGCTATATTGCGACCAGGCATGTTTGGTCGCTTTTTGGTCGCTTTTAGGCCTATAAGCGACCAACTTTAGTCACTTTTTGTGGTCGCTTTTTATCGGATTTCTAGTAGTGGACCAGGTGTGATGCTAATTACTGCGCCTAATGTTGGGACTTCGAGGGGAAACCCTAACGTGGTGAGTCAAAGTGGAGTGGTTAAAATGCAAACAACCCCACTCACTGAGAAACCAATTCTCCAGCGAATTTGGCTGCTAGTCCACAGAAATCTAAGCTTGCAAAGCAGCCGCCACCACCTACGAAAGAGAAGAAGACGTGGGCGAATCTATTGACAGAGAATCGACTAGCTTCAAAATGTATCAATCTGCAATTTACTGCCCCGATAATAAAAAATGGTGTTAAAATGGTTCAATTTAATATAACTGAGGTCGAAAAGGAAGAAAAAAATTGGAAATATGCACTGATCCTCTTTATGGTTGGGGATTTTCCAACTATTGGGGCAATCACCAGATTTCTAGGGAGCCGGTGGACGTTTCAGCATAAACCTCACACATACTACCATAACGATGGTTATTTTGTGATACGATTCTATAGTTGTGATGATAGGAATGATGTCTTGATATCTGGACCTCATATGCTGAATAGTAAACCAGTGATTGTCAAGCTCTAGAGTGCCAATTTTAATTTCAGTGAGGAGATACTCAAAATAATTCCCCTTTGGGTAACATTTCCTAACTTACCCCTAAGTTGCTGGAGTCCCAACTCTCTGAGCAGGCTAGCTAGTGTATTAGACACTCTTCTATGTGCTGATGAATGTACCTCTCGCAAAGAGAGGATTTCAATTGCTCGAGTGCTTATTGAAATGGACATTACAGTCCCATTACTTGAAACTATTAAAGTGTTGGATTCATATGGCAAGCCCTAGACCAAGAGGTCAGATATGAATGGTGGCCTCAGTATTGCCTAGTATGCTGCCAACTTGGACATATCTGTCAGGCAGAGCAAGCTAAGCCCCAACCTAAGAAAGCCAAAATCGAGGCAAGGAAAACTAAGAAAGTTTGACAAAGTAAGGATGCCCCAATACCTGAGGTGCCATCAGAGGATGTGGAGGGTGATCCTGAAAATGGAAAAGATGGATGGATGTCACGACTTCCCTTCGTAGGATGTCATGATGGCACCTAGTCTTAGGGAATAGGTAAGCCTTACATTTACTATAAGAATGACCATATTTAAATAACGACTAACAAATGCAAAATAGAAATATCTATACAAGATTACAATCCCAAAATCGGTAGTACAAGTCATATGCTCTACTGAATTTGCTAAAAAACCTATAAATACAGCCGTTTCGAAATAGAGATAAAATAGTGCAAGTACAATATCAGAAGGTGACTCCGAAGCCTACGAACGTAGCAACAGGTTTACCTTGAGTCTCCACAGCAAGATCCGTATAGCTAGCTAGCGATCGACTGACCTCAAAATACCTGGATCTGCACAAAAATATAGTATGAGTACACCACAATAGTACCCAATAAGTATCGAGATTAACCTCAGTGGTGTAGTGACGATGGACAGTCAAGACACCTACTGGACTAGATAACCTGGACAAGTATAAGTGGAGAACTAACAGAGTACAATATCTCTACAAATTACGCATAATGACAACAATAATACGGTGCTTGCAATAAGAAATAGAAGCAATAATTAGCAGCAAAACAAAACAAGTAATAACACAGTAGAGTAAGCTGAACACAATTTAAATCCGGTGAAAACAAATAAAGGAAGGACAAGTAGAAACTCGACAAGAATAACCGCTTTCACACCAGGTTTATCCAATAATCTCCACGAGGTACCAAACCTAAAAATATTCACAAGTCACGGTTCCCAATTCGTGAACCCTAAACACTTGGCATCTTGTGCGCTCATTACAACTGGTAACTGCACGGACGACTCACGTGCCAGTAGAACCATTCTCACATATAAGGCAAGTAGACGAGGGTGTGTAGGAATGATCATAACATCAGGATCCATCTTCTTAAATCGATAGGTGTGATTAACTACGTGTATGCTTGTATAAGTGTTCTATCACAACTCAGGCCAACTAGTAAGAGTAGAGAGAATAAATGGCACGTAAGAACGATTCCCACAATTTGCACAAGTTAAGAGTCACACAGGTTGGGCACGCCAAAACACAAATATCAACAACAATAATGCCCCCAAGCCATCGCAAGTCATCACAAATCAATCCCCGAAATAGCCCACCTTCTCTCTCCACGTGCACCATAAAAAAGTAAATGCCTGCCTTGTCTCGCCGCAGGCGCATAGTAATGTTCCCACCCTGCCTCACCACATGCGCAAATACACAGATATAGCCCACCTTGTCACGCCATATGTGCATCATTAATGGTAACAATAGCACGACAGAAACCTTGTGCAAACACTCGAACAAATTCTTCCAACAATATCACATGCCAAAAACACAACAACATAATAGAATGGCCTTCACAATAGTTGCCCATATTCCACAATATTTCCTCTAAACAGTTTCAATACCACAACCGCGTATAGCCCTCGGCTCAACAAACTAAGTACCACAGCAATACACGAGAATACGACAAGTAAATCAACCCAAGAGCTTAAGAACACAAGAAGCAGTAGAACGAGCTCACAAAGAATAAACAGAATAGAGAATATTAGCCTCAAAGAATAGCTCAACAGGGGAGAAATAATACGCAACAAATGATTCCAAAAAAGTACAATTCGACAACAAGGGAGATAACCCGAGTCAATAATTCCAAATAAGGATGAGACAACTATGATAAAGGATAACTAACTTCAGTTAGGCTTGAGCAATTGCAAAAGAGATACAACAAATTCAATTAAGGATAAGTAATGGAAAAGATGATCATAACCTTAGTTAAGGATATACAATTACGGAAGAGATAATAATAATTTCAATTAAGGACAAACAATTAGGAAAGGATAGCATGGCAATTGAAAAGGCACAACTTCAGTTAAGGCACACGAGGGTCAAATAGGAAATAAGAGTGAAACAAGAAGCAATCAATTCCAATTAAAACACGTAGAGATGAAACTAGTAATCATAACAAAACAACTTCATATCTAATGAACATAAGAACATAGGAGCCCTAAAAGGTCAACTTTCCACAAATAAGCCCGAGCACGTACTCGTCACCTCGCGTTCACGGACTTCACATGGCACAATTAGCATAAAAGACTCAAATCCTAAGGGGTAGTTTCCCCCACACAAAGTTAGGCAAGATACTTACTTCAAAGAAGCTAGACCGATACTCTAAAATGGCCCTCTCAAGTGAAACAACCTCCGGACGGCTCAAATCTAGCCAAAACAACTTCAAATCCTAAACAAAACTCATAAGAAACAATCCCATATTATAAAGTCTCGATCTTTAACAAAAACTAAAAAGTCAACCCCCAGGCTTGCACCTCAGAACTCGAAAAATTGTCACAAAACCCGAACACCCATTCCGATACGAGTTCAACCATACCAAAATTATCAAATTCTGATACCAATTCGTTCCTCAAATAATCATTTTACATTTTGAAAGGTTTCTTCAAAAATTCCCATTTTTTCTCAACTCAAAACACTAATTATAAGATAAAAATTAAAATAGAATCATGAAATATAATAAATTTCGGGTGAAGAACACTTACCCAATGATTTTTTTTGAAAAACCCACAAAGAATCGCTCAATATCGAGCTCCACAACTCCAAAAATGATTAAATGGCGAACCCTCGGAATAGAGTCTTTTTATATTCTGCCCATGTATTTGTACATCGAGATCGCGAAGAGGAAATGACTACTGTCCAAAATTAATGCTACACGATCGCGAGCAAACGAGTGCAATCGTGAAGAGGGAAAAATTCTGATGCCAAGGACTGCACAACGCGACTGCGTGAGATCACATGCAATCGCAAAGGAGAAGAGGAAATCACCAGCTGTTACAGCTAAGCTATGCGAACGCGGACAGTGAGATGCGTACGCAGAGAGGGCTGATGCACACGTACGCAATCGTGGACTGGTACATGCGAACACGAAGAACAAATATTCCTTCCTCCAAAATTACACTACGCAAACGTGGAGGATTTGACACGAACGTGATTAAGGAAACCAGATACTAGCAAAAGAGCAGTCCAACAGCATGGAGAAACGGCCCGTAGCCCATCCGAAACACACCCGAGGCCCTCGGGACCCCGTCAAAACATGCCAACAAGTTTCATAACCTAACACGGACTCGCTCGAGGTCTTAAATAACATCAAAAAATGTTGAAACTACAAATCACACCATGAATCGAACTTATGAACTTTCAATCTTCCAGCTTCTAAAACTCGCGCCAAAACCTATCAAATTAACCCGGAATGACATCAAAGTTTGCTTGCAAGTCCCAAATGACATAACGGAGCTATTCCGACTCTCGAAATCGCATTCCAACCCTGATATCACCAAAGTTAACTCTTGGTCTAACCTCTCAACCTTCCAAAACTTCAACTTTTCCAACTTTCGCCGAATCACCCTACGGACCTCTAAATCCAAATCCGGACGCACGCCTAAGTCCAAAATTATCATATGAAGCTGTTGAAATCTTCAAAACACCATTTTGGAGTCATTTTCTCATAGTCAAAACTCCGGTCAACTCTTACCACTTAAGCTTCTAAAATAAGAATCCTTCTTCTAAATTGACTCCGAATCATCCGATAACTGAACTCGGCCACACACGCAGGTCAGAACATATAATACGAAGCTACTCGAGACCTTAAACCACTGAACTAGACGTTAATTCTCAAAATGACTGGTCGGGTCATTACAGTGGACAAAAGTAAAAGGGAAAGTAGTTTTAAGGACTAAGGTAGTCGATGAAAGTAGTCAATACTCTGTGGATGTTGAGAATGGTTTTACCCCTATGAGAGGAATATTAATTCAATAGGTGTTGCAAGTAGCCCTAGAAATGGTGGACACAAGATGCAGTTCTAGCCAAGGAGGAAAGTCTCCTGATCCCCACAACAACCACCAATGATTATTGTTTCATGAAATATTAAGGGGTTCAATAAGCTTTTTAAGCACAAAAGATGAAGAAGGTAGTAAATAAACAGAAAATACTAGTTTTAGCTATTACAGAACATAGAGTAATTAAACAAAATGCCTGAATGATTACAAAAAAAGTCCTTCCTACCTGGAGTTGGCATGTAACTATGATACTAATGGGCGAGGAAGGATATGGCTAGTATGGGATCACAGGCAGGTTGATGTTACAGTGCTTTGTACAAGATCTCAGTTCATTCACTGTGCTATTGGAAGTGCAGACTATACTATTCAGTTTGAATTCACTGCAATATATGACCTTCACACAATTGTTGATAGGTTGCACCTATTGCAGGATATGACAAGAATATAGCCAAATATTTAAAGCCCATGGCTCATTATGGGAGATTTCAATGCAGTACTCCAACCCGACGACATAATGGGAGGAAGTGCAATACAAGATTTAGAGGTGAAAGATTTTGAGGAATTCTTGGGGTCAAATAGTCTAACAGTGATGAAAATAGTGGGAATATTCTATACCTGGACTAATTCACACATTCATAGCATAATTGATAGAGCCCTGGTCAATCCTGCTTGGATGTCTCTATGGCCCCAAATTGCAGATGAAGATAAAAACCCTTATTTTTTTGACCATTCCATGCTTTGCATTACATTCAGTAGGAACCCAAGAAAGGTGGCAAGGCCCTTTAGGTTCTTGAATCACTTGACTGCTCATACAGAACTTCTTAATGCTGTCTCTACTATGTGGAATTGTACTGTGCAAAGGGAGTATATGGAACAAGTCTGGCATAAGCTCAAACTAATGAATGAAGGGATAACAGCTTTAAACGAACATGTGTTCGGTAAAGTCGAGCAGAAGATACAAAATACCAGGCAAGATCTATGCGATATTCAAGAGAAACTATGAACCTGTTACAATGATCCAAATTTATATGACACAGAGAAAGAGCTTAAACTCAACTTAGAGAAATGTATCCTAGTAGAGGAAAGTATTCTAAGACAACAATCTAGAGTTCAATGGGAGGCTAGGAGACACCAACTCATATTTTTTCCATGTATGTCTCAAAAATAGGATTGCCCATAATCATATTAACAGGTTGACCACTACTAGTGGAGATGTGGTACACATTGACAGAGCAGTTGAAGCAAAGATGATTGGATTTTACAAGGGACTGCTAGGCACTTGTGCTACACAACTACCTGCAATTACACCTAGTGTTCTAGTTGCTGCCCCTATTCTGAATAAAGAACAACAACTGTCCCTTATAGCTCCAGTCACAAGAGAAGAAGTCTACCTAGACTTGAAAGATATATCTGATCTGAAGTCCCAGGATATGATGGTTTCAGTGCATGCTTCTTTAAGAAATCATGGCCTATTATTGGAGATGATTTTTCAGATGTTGTGATCTAGTTTTTTTAGACCACATGGATGTATAAGGCTATCAACTGCACTGCTATTATGTTGATTCCTATACAATCTCTCTCTACTATTAAGGAATTTAGGCCCATATCTTGCTGCACTATATTATACAAACTGATCTCTAAGGTTATTATAAATAGGATGTAGAATGTTATGGATTGCCTAGTTGATAGTAGCCAAGCTGCCTTTGTTCCTAGGAGGGTTATAACTGACAATATCCTGTTGAGCTGTGAACTGTTAATGGGGTATGGGAGGAAGGGTATTTCTCCAAGATGTATGCTAAAGATTTACATACAAAAAGCATATGATTCTGTAGAGTGGACATATATTGAGCAAGTGCTATTTGGTCTGAACTTCCCTAGTGTATTTGTGGGCTGGATAATGACATGCCTTTGGACAGTATCTTTCTTGATCATTATAATTGGGAAGCCTTCTAAACCTTTTGATTCCAAAAAGGGTTTGAGGCAAGGGGACCCTATATCCTCCTTCTTATTTGTTTTAGTGACGGAGTACTCGAGCAGATTATTGAAGCAATTGGGGCAAAATCTCGATTTCATTTTCCACCCCAAGTGTACCAAACTGAATATCATCCAATTAGGATTTGTAGATGACTTACTTTATTTCTGTAGAGGTGATGTTGTATTAGTAAGATACTTGATTGAGCATTTTCAGCACTTCTCGGCTGTTTCTGGACTCATAGCTAACCCTTCCAAAAGCTCAGTCTACTTTGGAGGCATGACTACTAATTTGGAACAAGAAATTTTGTAGATGCTTGGGTTCACTAAAAGATAACTCCTTTTTAGATATTTAGGGGGTTCCTCTTAGCTCTAAAAGAGTCTCATGTGTGCAATGTAAGCCTCTGCTAGATAAGATTCTGTAGAGAATCAAATCTTGGACTACCAAGTTCCTGTCATATGCTGGTAGAGCACAACTCATTCTGTCTTCTTCTCTCTACAAGTCTTCTGGGCTCAACTCTTTGTGCTCCCTAAGAAAGTTGTGCAGATCGTAGAAGCTACATGCAGAAGTTTCTTGTAGATCGGTGGTGCTGAACTCTCAAAGAAAGCATCTTTGGCCTAGGATATAGTATGTTAACCTATAACTATTGTGGGCCTAAACATTTTAGACATCACAAGAAAGACATACTATGAGTTAAATGGATACATTGTTGTTATGGGGCTAATAGGAACTTCCTGTAGGACATCCCAAAACAGACTTCATGAATTATCCGGAAGATTATGGAAGAACCAAGTACTATATAGAAGCAGAATATGAACTAACTGATTGTCACGACCCGGATTTCCCCACCATCAGAGTCGTGATGGCGCCTACTCGTGGTAGCTAGGCAAGGCAACTTAATTACCTTCTCATTACTAAATAATTAATTTAACAGTTTATAACATCAATATAAAATATGGAGTCTAATAAGAACAATAGCGAAAGTCTGTCTTGTAAAATATGAATTTAAAATGCGGAACAGTCAATAATAGCCTCTACCCAAGATTTGGTGTCACATTACTCACGAACCACTAAGAATAAACTAAATACAAAGGTCTGAAAGAATTACAACAGCTGTCTGTCTCGAGACAAGGAGGCAACAGTCTAAAAGAAAATAATGAGAAGAGACGCCGGGCCTGCGTACGCCTGCAAGGCTACCTCAGTCTCGTGAATAGGAAAGTCTGCTCCCGAACTACTGCTGCTGCTGCTCCTCAAAACCTGGACCTGTGCAAAAATGCACAGAAGTGTAGCATCAGCACAACCGACCCTATGTGCTGGTAAGTGTCTAGTCTAACCCCAGCGAAGTAGTGACGAGGCTAGACTGGACACCACATAAACCTGTGCAGTAATAAATATATAGCGAAAATCGAATAGTGAAGCAATTACCAACATGGGAGGGGAAACATGCTATGGGGCGTTACAATAATAAGGATGATCCAGAGTAACAACTAAAGCAACTTAAAATTTACAGTGAACAAGAATCTAATGCCAACAATAAGCACATTTGTATCAATAACTGTTGCGGCGTGCAACCCGGCCCTCAATTACCATTGTTGTGGCGTGCAACCCGCTCCACAATATTATTGTTGCGGCGTGCAACCCGACCCATATCATTTATCATGTATCATTGTTGCGGCGCGCAACCCGATCCTCACATATTATTGTTGCGGCGTGCAACCCGATCCTCGATATCATTGTTGCGGCGTGCAACCCGATCCTCAATATCATTTAACAGTCTGACTCCCCAAACAACAGTCACAATTATGGGCATAAAATAAGCAAATATTTGACAAACATCCCGGCAAGGGAATAATCGACAACGCTTTCTCTTTCTTACCTTTCTTATCTTATAATTCACTTTACTAATTTGAGCCAACGCTCCAAAGAATCAAGTCACTTCGTATACTTTCAATATTCGTATCACAATCCGAGCCAATTCTCTCAGGAATTCAAGTGATCATATTACCGTTCACATGTTATTCACAACATATAGAAATCCTCCAATAATCACGGAGTTCACAACCAAGTCACGATAATCACATTATAAAGACTCACGGTCATGCTAGACACCGATGTATAGATACTCCTATACATCGCACTCGATCACATAGCAATTAGCAACAAGACTCAACTCCTATTCCCTCAAGCTAGGGTTAAACCAAACACTTACCTCAAAGTCTCGAAATCCACTTAATCCTCAACTATTGCTTTACCTCGCGGTTCCACCTCCAATTCGCTCGAATCTAATCACAAATTGCTTGAATGTATCAACAAATGCTAATGGAATCAATTTGAACGCATGAAAATGGGTTTCCCAAAGTTTTACTCAAAAATTCCCAAAATGCCCCCGGGCCCACGTGGTCAAAACCCGCGGTTCGGACCAAAACCCGATTACCCATTCTCCCACGAACTCAAATATGTAATTTGTTTTGAAGTCGGACCTGAAATCGAGGTCCAACTCCCCAATTTATAGAAAACCCAGGTTCTACCCAAAAACCCCAATTTCACCCATTAAAATCTTTGTTTTGAAGTTGAGATTACGTTTAAAGATGATGAGGAGTAAAGAAAATTAGTTAGAAATCACTTACCAATCGTTTTGAAGAAGAAGAATCGTTTGGAAAATCGCCTCTTGTGTTTTTGGGTTTTGACAAAAAGTGTAAAATAACTGAAAATCTCGGATATATATATACTTCACTAAAGGACCGGCGCGGACCGCACAAAAATGTCCCGCGGCCGCGCCAAGGAAGGGACAAAACTGATTCTCTGAATCTACCCAGCGCGGACCGCACGATTTTGGTGCGCGGCCGCGCTGGTGTCTTGCACCTGGGGCCTTCTCTGAATCTCCCAGCGCGGACCGCACGAACTTGTGCGCGGCCGCGCTGGTCAAGCCAAGGCCGAGGACCCCTCTGAACCTGGCCACGCGGACCGCGCGGACTGCACCGCGGCCGCGTGGCTTCCAGCGCGGACCGCGGCCGCGCTGGGACCTGCAACACTGCAACATCTGATACTTAAGCCTAAGGCCTCCCGGGACCTACTCAAAACTCACCCGAGCCCTCGGGGCCCCAAGCCAAGCACACACACTAACTCAATAACATCCTACGAATTCACCCGTGCGATCAAATCGCCAAAACAACATTGTAATCATCAAATTAGGCCTCAAGACCCAGGATTTCCTTCCAATTTTTCATAAAACATCACGTTTACTGCTTCAAGCTCAAAACACGTCAAATGACGTCCAAATCTTACCAAACTTTACAGCAATTGCTTAAATTTCATATTTAAACTTTCCGGCTACGCGCCCGAACTACGCACGCAAATCGAGGCAAGTAAGAATGAGGTTTTCAAGGCCTCGGAAGCACAGAATGAATGAGGAAACAGGTGATGACCCTTTGGGTCGTCACATCCTCCACCTCTAAAACAACCGTTCGTCCTCGAACGGACAAAAGAAAGAAGTACCTGAGTCAGGAAATAGATGTGGATAACGGCTCCGCATATCAGACTCGGACTCCCAGGTCGAGGCCTCAGGGGGCTGACCTCTCCACTGAACACGAACAGAAGGAAAACTCTTCGACCTCAGCTGTCGGACCTGCCGGTCTAGAATAGCTACCGGCTCCTCCTCATATGACAGATCCTTGTCCAACTGGACCGTGCTGAAGTCTAACACATGGGTAGGATCGCCGTGATACCTCCGAAGCATAGACATATGAAAAACCGGATGCACGACTGATAAGCTAGGTGGGAATGCAAGCCTATAAGCCACCTCTTCTACTCGATCGAGAATATGTAACAGTTCCATCTTCATCAAGTTTGTCCTAAAGACCCATTTNCTCACCAATCGATTGGCCAACGCCTGAATATCTAAAGCAAGCGGTCTCTGGCTGACCGAAATATACGCAAGACTACCCATGCTGGCAGACTTCCTACTCAATGCATCGGCCACCACATTGGCCTTACCCGGGTGATATAAGATGGTAACATCATAATCTTTCAACAACTCTAGCCATCTCCTCTTCCTCACATTCAACTCCTTCTGCTTGAACAGATACTGCAGGCTCTTGTGATCCGTGTACACCTCACATGTCACACCATATAGATAATGCCTCCAAATCTTCAAAGCATGAACAACCGCTGCCAACTCTAGATCATGAACCGGATAATTTTTCTCGTGGATCTTCAACTGTCTCGAAGCATAAGCAATAACCTTGCCATCCTACATCAATACTGCTCCAAGTCCAATACGGGAAGCATCGCAATAGACCGCATAAGGCCCTGAACCCGTGGGCAAAACCAACACCGGTGCCGTGGTCAGAGCTGTCTTGAGCTTCTGGAAGCTTGCCTCACACTCATCTGACCATCTGAACTGGGCACCCTTCTGGGTCAATCTGGTCATCGGGGCTGCAATAGAAGAAAATCCCTCCACGAACCGACGGTAATAACCTGCTAATCCCAAGAAACTCCGAATCTCGATCGCTGAAGCTGGTCGAGGCCAATTCTTGACTGCCTCAATCTTCTTCGGGTCCACCTGAATACCTTCTGCTGATACAATATGACCCAGAAATGCAACCGAACTCAACCAGAACTCGCACTTCGAAAACTTAGCATATAATTGACTATCTTTCAGAGTCTGAAGAACCACTCTGAGGTGCTGCTCGTGCTCTTCTTGGCTGCGAGAGTACACCAAGATGTCATCAATGAAGACTATCACAAATAAGTCTAGATATGGCCTGAACACTCGGTTCATCAACTCCATAAACGCTGCTGGGGCATTGGTCAAACCAAATGACATGACTAAAAACTCATAGTGCCCATACCGAGTGCGGAACGCCGTCTTAGGGACATCAGACGCCCTAATCTTCAGCTGATGATAGCCAGATCTCAAGTCTATCTTTGAAAACACCTTTGCTCCCTGAAGCTGGTCAAACAAATCATCAATTCTCGGCAATGGATACTTGTTCTTTATCGTCACCTTGTTCGACTGTCGGTAATCAATACACATCCGCATCGAACCATCCTTCTTCTTCACAAATAACACCGGCGCACCTCAAGGAGAAACACTAGGCCTGATAAAACCCTTCTCTAGTAATTCCTACAACTGGTCCTTTAACTCCTTCAACTCTGGCGGGGCCATGCGATACAGCGGAATAGAAATGGGCTGCGTGCCCGGAGCCAGATCAATACAGAAATCAATATCCCTGTCGGGCGGCATGCCCGGCAGGTCTGAAGGGAAAACCTCAGGGAACTCTCGAACAATAGGAACGAAGTCAATAGAAGGAACTTCTGCGCTGGAGTCGCGAACATACGCCAGATAAGCTAAACACCCCTTCTCGACCATGCGTCGAGCCTTGACATATGTAATAACACTGCAAGTGGCATGACCTGAAGTCCCTCTCCACTCTAGTCGGGGCAATTCTGGCAAAGCTAAGGTCACGGTCTTGGCGTGACAATCTAAGATGGCATGATACGGGGACAACCAATCCATCCCCAATATAACGTCCAAATCCACCATGTCTAAAAGCAGTAAATCAACACGGGTCTCAAGACCCTCAAACACAACCACACAGGAACGATGCACCCGGTCAACTACTATAGAGTCACCCACCGGTGTAGATACATAAACAGGAATGTCCAAAGCATAACTAGACATAGCCAGGCAGGGTGCAAAATAAGACGACACATATGAATACGTAGACCCAGGGTCAAATAGCACTGACGCATCTCTATCGCAAACCAGAATAGTACCTGTAATAACGGCATCTGACGACTTGGCCTCTGGTCTGGCTGGTAAAGCATAAAACCGGGGATCAGCCCCACCTCCCTGAACCATGTCTCTGGGACGATCGGCTACCGGCTGACCCCTACCTCTGGCGGTCCGGCCTCCACCTCTACGGTCTCGACCTCCACCACTATGATCCCTACCCCCGCGCCTGGCTGGCTGGGCAGGCTGGGGGTCACCTGGTGCCTGAATCATAGGGCGAGGACCCTGCTGCTGTGACTGTGTACCCCTCAATCTCGGGCAGGCTCTCCTGATGTGACCACACTCGCCACACTCATAACATCCCTCTGTACGATGAGACTGGCCCTGACGACCCGAGTGACCTCCACGAAAACTCTGAAGGGGCTGTGCACTGATGGGAGCTGGCGGTGCACTGGGGGACTGCTGACCGGAATACTGCCCACGAAAACCACGATCACCTGGGACACCCTGCGAAGCCTGGAGGGCTGACTGAAAGGGCCTGGAAGACTGACCCCTATTATAAGAATCCCTGCCTCCAGATGAGGCACCATTGAATCGACCTGAGTGATGGGGTCTCTTGTCTGACCTATGACCACACCCTGTGGCAGAACCATCTCGATCCTCTGAGCCACATTGGCCGCCTCCTGAAAAGTAATGTCACTACCTGCCTCTCTGGCCATCTGAAGACGAATAGGCTGGATCAAACCCTCGATAAATCTCCTCACCCTCTCCCTCTCAGTGGGAAGTATGACGAGGGCATGGCAAGCTAGATCGATAAACCGGGTCTCATACTGGGTGACAGTCATAGACCCCTGCTGGAGGCGCTCAAACTGCCTCCGATAAGCATCCCTCTGAGTAACGGGAAGAAACTTCTCCAGAAACAACTCCGAAAACTGATCCCAAGTCAAAGGCGGCGACCCTGCTGGTCTGGCTAAACAGTAATCTCTCCACCAAGTCTTGGCGGATCCAGATAGACGAAAAGCCGCAAAATCGACTCCATTGGACTCCACAATGCCCATGTTCCGAAGAACCTCGTGGCAGCTGTATAAGAAATCCTGGGGGTCCTCAGAAGAAGCTCCGCTGAATGTAGCAGTGAAGAGCTTGGTGAATCTGTCCAGCCTCCACAAAGCATCTGCGGACATAGCCGCTCCATCACCGGCCTGTGAAACTACCCCCGGCGGAACTGTCGCAGCTGTCTGAGCCGGTGGAATCTGAGTCTGGGGAGCTACCTGCTCCGGAGTACGTGCAGCAGGAGTCTGGGTTCCTCCTCCCGCCTGGGAAGTGGCTGGTGCTGCAGGAAGCAATCCTGCTCGGGTGACATTCTCCATGAGGCCAACCAACCGGACCAAGGCGTCCTGAAGAACTGGGGTAGCAATAAACCCCTCTAGGACCTGAGCTGGGCCCACCGGAACTGTCTGAGCTGGGGTCGGAACCCCCTCGTCAAGGCCAACCTGAGGGTCCGCCACTAGTGTTGTTGCTGGTGGCTGGGCCCTGTCCCTATCTCAGCCCCTAGCACGGCCACGTCCTCTGCCCCTAGCAAAAGCTGTCTGGGGCTCGGACTGCTGATCGGAGGATGAGGAAGCGCGTGTTCTCGCCATCTGTAAAAGAACAGAGTGGAAATTCAATCAGCATTTTAGAAACCAAATCGCACGACAGGAAGGAAAAAATGAGAGATTTTTCCTAACTCAATAGACTCTGGGGAACAAGTACAGACGTCTCCGTACCTACCCCTCAGACTCTACTAAGTTTATTCGTGAGTTGTGAGACCTATGTAACCTAGTGCTCTGATACCAACTTGTCACGACCCGGATTTCCCCACCATCAGAGTCGTGATGGCGCCTACTCGTGGTAGCTAGGCAAGCCAACTTAATTACCTTTCATTACTAACAATTAATTTAACAGTTTATAACATCAATATAAACATGGAGTCTAATAAGAACAATAGCGGAAGTCTGTCTTGTAAAATATGAATTTAAAACGCGGAACAGTCAATAATAGCCTCTACCCAAGATTTGGTGTCACATTACTCACGAACCACTAAGAATAAACTAAATACAAAGGTCTGAAAGAAATACAATAACTGTCTGTCTCGAAACAAGGAGGTAACAGTCTAAAAGAAAACAATGAGAAGAGACGCCGGGCCTGCGGACGCCTGCAAGGCTACCTCAGTCTCGTGAATAGGAAAGTCTGCTCCCGAACTACTGCTACTGCTGCTCCTCAAAACCTGGACCTGTGCAAAAATGCACAGAAGTGTAGCATCAGCACAACCGACCCTATGTGCTGGTAAGTGTCTAGTCTAACCCTGGCGAAGTAGTGACGAGGCTAGACTGGACACCACATAAACCTGTGCAGTTATAAATATACAGCGGAAATCGAATAGTGAAGCAATTACCAACATGGGAGGGGAAACATGCTATGGGGCGTTACAATAATAAGGATGATCCAGAGTAACAACTAAAGCAACTTAAAATTTACAGTGAACAAGAATCTAATGCCAACAATAAGCACATTTGTATCAATAACTGTTGCGGCGTGCAACCCGGCCCTCAATTACCATTGTTGCGGCGTGCAACCCGCTCCACAATATCATTGTTGCGGCGTGCAACCCGACCCATATCATTTATCATGTATCATTGTTGCGGCGCGCAACCCGATCCTCACATATTATTGTTGCGGCGTGCAACCCGATCCTCGATATCATTGTTGCGGCGTGCAACCCGATCCTCAATATCATTTAACAGTCTGACTCCCCAAACAACAGTCACAATTATGGGCATAAAATAAGCAAATATTTGACAAACATCCCGGCAAGGGAATAACCGACAACACTTTCTCTTTCTTACCTTTCTTATCTTTTAATTCACTTTACTAA
>NW_017674526.1:0-30290 GCF_001879085.1 Nicotiana attenuata
CAAAGTCATCTCTCTGATTCTCCACAAGTTCCAGAAAAAAATCAAAAATTACTATTACATTAATCCCTCCTTAGCTCATTTTCAGATCTCAGTCCCTAATCCAACTTCCTAGCTCATTAAGGATGAGAAGTAATTTAAATTCATCTGATTCTACTCGACATTGATATTTACAAGCTGTTCAAGTCAGATGTGCATGAGATTTGCTTGGTTCGAGTTAATTGTTGATCATTTACTGGTTGTGTTAAGGTTAAGCTCATTTCTGGTCAATTTTGGTACTGTATGAGATTTGCTGTATGAATCTGGTTTGGTTTGGCAATAATTCTGGATCATTGAGTTATTTCTGGGGTTGAAATCGTTTGTATTTGTCTGCTGTTCGAAATTCGAATTACTGTTGCTTGCACTGCTGTTGCCAACTTCTCTGCACTGCTATTGCTAACTCCTCCTCGTCCTGTTGTATTTTGAATATCAGGTACACATCTTGTATTTCCCAGGCATTTGAAATGAAATGAAGTGCTGATCAGGCCCCCCCTCATTGAACTCCTTTGCTTTATTTGTGATTGATTAGGACTTTATTGTTATATGTAATCAACTAAGGACTGTATAACTGGACTGAATATCTGAACTGTGCAATGGATTTTAATTCTGTTATGTAATTAATTTCTGGGAAGATTGCATCCAATGTTTAATCCTATATGTAGTATAGATTGCATCCAATGTTCAATTTCGGTATTTAAAACTGGGCAGTATTAGGTTGATATCAATAGGACAACTTGAATAAGTTTCTGGACTGTTTCGATTTTTAGTTCTAACAATAAGACTGCATATTGGAATCTGAATTGGAACCTGGCCTGGCTTAACAGTTTGGGCTCAGTATTTTATTACCAAAAAGAATAAGTCTCAGGGCCTCAATGAACGGCCCAGGCTCGGTTGGATGCTTGTGCACGTTTGGGCCTGGGCCTAGATCTGCTTGATCAGTTTATGGTGTGCACATAATTTTAACCTTTTCTTTTGTTGGGCTCGTCCTGGAGCCCCGAGGCTGCAACCAGTATAAAGTCACTATTAGGTCCAGTAACAAATAGTTGAAGACGATCAAATATAGAAAATCATAGATTGCCTTAGGAATTACCCTTTAAAATAAACAACAGACGAGACGAGCCTCGCCAAATAAACACACAAATTGCGGGGCCCTCATTAATTGCTTATATCAAAATATTTAGACCTCGGGATGTGCCATTTAGCGAATTTCATGGCTCCCCACACAGTTAATAAACGCGTAGTTGCTTTAGGCACGTATATTAATAAATTTACCTTCCTAAATACGGGTGCACATTTATGTGACCCAAATCCAAATCCCGACGAAGTCGAAATGTGTTAACAATCACGGGCGCACTGGTGCGACGTGGTTCGAGACGCATTTTTACGACGTTGCAATTCTTATTAAACACAAAAAAAAATAAAAGCGGTTTACTAATAAAAGCATAAACTAGAACATGTTTTGAAATCAAATAAATCAAATACAACAGTTGAGCGACCGTGCTAGAACCACGGAACCCGGGAATGCCTAACACCTTCTCCCGGGTTAACAGAATTCCTTACCTGGATTTCTGGTTCGCGGACTGATAACAGAGTCATAATCTCCTCGGGTCAGGATTTAACCGGTGACTTAGGACACCATTAATTTCCTAAGTGGCGACTCTGAAAATTTAATAATAAATCCCGTTCCGATTGTCACTTCAAGTTGGAAATAACTCCTTTTATTATACCCTCTTCTGCGGGCGTAAAAAAAAAAGGAGGTGTGACAGTGAGCATGCCTGGATAGCCTTAGTGATATCAAAGGGGACCCCAGCTTGGATTGACCCTATGCATAAAATTTTCAAGGAAAATCTCACACGAGAGGGTAGATTCTGGCTCAGCTTTGTCACCTCTCGCTTGATACCTTCCAGGAATGAAACTGATATAAACATTAAGAAGGCACTTCTCGTTGCTTGCATTATGACCGAGATCAAGATTGATGTGGGGGAGATTATCTTTCGAGAGTTAGGGGTCCGAGCCAACCAGACGGCCACGTCACTTCCTTTCCCGTGCTTCATCACGGCTCTTTGTAAGGCTGTGGAAGTCCCTTCATTACCACATCATGACAAGACGGTGAAAGCGCTGAAGGATATTGATATCACGCGCATTAGTGACGCAGTGCCACAGGAGAGTGCTGCTCCTCCAGAGATTCAGATTCCCATTCCTGTTGATGCAGACATCTCAGATTCTCAGACAACTATCTATCCTCACGCCACAATGGCATCCACTACCACTCCACAGCCCACTTCACAGGCCACCATTGCCCAGCCTTCTGTTGCACTGCCAGGTCTTTCACAGCTAGGTCTCTTAGCTCAGCATACAAATGCTAAGGTAGATCGGCTTCTGAAGGACCTCCCCACACTTATCAGGCAGGCATTTACCCTTATCCAATCCTCAGTGACATCACTCCAACAACAACATACATCTTATGAGGATCGCCTGAAGCAGATTGAGGTGAGGCTTGAAAAAGTAAAGCGGGGTGAGGTTGGAGGCGTGCCAAAGCTCCGTGAAGATGTTGACACACTGAAGGGTGAGCTCCACAAAATGCAAAACCTAGAGTTCGATCTATCTTACCTCATGCTAAAGGAAGGAGAGCAGGGAGCTGGCACGTCCATCGTTGGGTTAGATCTTGACTTCTCTACATTGATGACAGCTCCCGAGCCACAGACTGTCGGGGCTTCCCAGCACCCATTAACATACCCTCTGGGGAAGATTTTGGACACACTGTAGAGTCCGAGGATGGGGAGACGGATGAGGAGGAGACAAATGAGGAGGCATTATCCAAGGAGGATGAGGGGCCTCGGGACAAAGGTAAGCAGGTTGTTGTCACTACTACTGCAGAAGAAGAAGAAGAAGAAGAAGAAGAAGAAGAAGGAGCAGGTGTACAGCAGGCGATAGCACACTCGCTAGCAGATATGGTCGCCCAAGCCGATCCACCGACCACTCAGCTACCATCAGGCGAGGCTAGCAGCTCACAGGCCCCAGTCCCATCATCAGGGCAGGTGGAGATCCCTCCTTCACTCGTGGAGGTCACTCCCCAAGCTGCGATCTCATCAGTCCCAGCCCCAGTATCAGAGGGTGACCCCACCACCATTCAGCAGGCTACAGACTCCCATAGTGCTTAGTGCACCCTAAGGAGCCCCTAAAACTCTGTTTTACAATTCTTATGCATTGGGGACAATGCATTCTTTTAATTTGGGGGTGGGATAGCCTTGTATATATCTCCTTAAATCTTGTACATATTTTTCTGATCTTGGTATATATAAGAAAATTTCTCTTTAACTCTTGTATATATTTGTGTTATCTTTGTATATACAAAAACAAAAAACAAAAAAAATAAAATTATATATATATATATATATATATATATATATATATATATAAACCAAAAATAATTAGATAGTTGTATGCATGTATATCTTTAGTAATTAGCAATGAATTCCCCTTGGTTTTTCTTCGCCGGGTTCTTTTCCAAGGGTGTAATAATAGAACCGTGGCAGTAGGATGAAACATTTTGACCGGTTTGGTGTAATTGTCTAGTGTCAAGCATGTATGTCTGTAAATAACTTGTACTCTTCCGTTGAAAAAAAATATATATTTTATGGTTAATCATTTGTGTGAACTTAAGGCTCGCTCTTTGACTCTATATTTACTTAGAATTGTACATGTAATATGATGAAAGCTCCGAGTTGCCAAGTGTTGACTCGAGAGCTAAAACTATGTTGAGTCAAACGGTTCATGTGCCCTGTGTGTTAGTATTTGTGTAAATAATGCTTGTGTTTACTCCTGTCATCTAGAACTTGCCTGGTTGGTCTTTCGATGCTAATGATAATTACATTTGGTTGGAGAAATGACCTTAGGTAGTCTTTGTGTTATTTGAAAACTCAGTTAGCCTTCCAAGCTACCCAATGTATAAATACTATCACTAGTCACCCCATTTGAGCCTTTAAACTTTTCTTGGCCACCTCATTACAAACCTTCCCCCTTTTGTAAAATAATTCCTTCTTTGCACCCGCCCCTTCTTGAACAAGTGAGAATGAGGCTAAAAGCCTAAGTTGGGGGCATGGTGTCAAGTGGAAATTGATAAGGCTGTACATTGAGTGTAGGAGCGTATACCTCAAAATATTCACATGAAATTATTCAAGATCCAAAAGAAAAATACAAAAAAAAGAAGAAAAAGAAAAGAAAAAGAGATATATGTATATATATAAATATGGAGCCTTGAAGAAAATTAGAGAGGTATTTAAGGTGGTTCTATGTTGGTAACTATGAGCCAATGAAGGCTATGTGGTTTGAAAAGAAACAAAGTGCAACAAGAAAGAAAAATGTGAGTAGTGTTCAAGGAGGGTGTAGTCACTTGTACCCCAAATGTTTATCCGACCCTTTCCTAAACCTACATTACAAGCTTAAAAAGTCCTTATGGGAACCAACCGAATGTTCTTGAATAGGCAACGAATTAAAATAAGGGCAAGCTTATGGTATGATGTGTTGTAACACTTGAAACTCTTTGTGAGAGCGAGTGTATTTGTGAATTTGTCCCTTTTGTGTCATTGTAAATATTGTGATTTTGGGACCTTCTTTCTAGTGAGGGCACATGAACTGTGAGGTTTAACAGATGTTGAGTTCTTGAAGTCGAATGCAAGTGCACTTAGCTGAGAGTAACATTTTGTCAAATTGGTCGAGGCTCAAAGTTTACAAGTTGATTGGTTTCTTTGTAAATAACAATGAATGTTTAGGAAGGGTAAATAAACGAAAGTACATACTTGTAAAACTGACGACTAACACCGTCCACGGTCACTATTGTTCCATATCATTTAGTTGGAGTCTAGAATAGGATAGTGTTGTTTTAGTTGCTTGAGGACAAGCAAGAGTTTAAGTTGGGGGTGTTGATGTGCCGGAGAATTTCGGCACATTTAATATCAATTTCTTAGATTTTAGCTCGTTTCAAATGCAATTGTCTGTTATACTTATGTAAGTTTGATGTTTTGCAGTGCATAAGGCTTGAGGACCCAAAGACATGGAAATGAAATCAAAAAGCCACAAAAGAGCAAGAAAAAGACAATATGCGGTCGCAAACTGAACATGTGGACCGCAAACTCAACACGCGGACCGCATAATGCTCAAGGAGACGGCAAAACACAACAGATTGTTTGGCCTATCCAAGCGAAGGAAATGCAGTCCATTATGCGACCGCATAACAAGTTTGCGGGCCGCATAATGGATCGTAAACCTCCAGTAGAAATTGCTGAGATCAGAAATGCGATGGCAAGATGTGGTCGTATATCAACAATGCGGACCACATAACCAACATGAGACGACTACCTGGAACCTAGGGTTGTGAAGATGCGATGGAATTGAAGAGAATGCGAACCGCATGTCTGTTATGCGATAAATATGCGGTCGCATAATTGACCTGGAAGGGTATTTTTGTTTGAAATTGTCCCCAATTTTTAGCTCACTATAAATAGATTTAATAGGGTTTTGTGGGGGCATCTGGTCTGAAAAAGGAGCTACATTCCAAGCTTTGAATATTCCCATCTTTTGGAAGCTTTGAGAGTGAAGAATCTTGCACTTTGTAAGCTTTATGGCATTTAATATTCTCATCTTTTTTTATTTTAGCATGTGTAGCTAGTCTTAAATACTAAGGTTGTGGACCCTAANATATATATATATATATATATATATATATATATATATATATATATATATATATATATAAAATGGTTGGTTGATATATATTTATTTCTCATTCTTCATTTATTGTTGGTGGTTGCAAACATTAACAAGTGCCATTATATTCTTTCTTTACTTGGAAAAGTGAGTTAGGGTTTGGTAGAAGTAAATATCAAAGACTCAAGGCTTTAAATCTTGTTTAATAGAATCGCTTAGAAATAAGTGGGTTTTATTTAGCATAAATTGATTACTGTTAATTGCAACTCTTTTATAGCTTTACACTATTTTAAAGTGTTGTTTGAGCGTATCACACATGTCGGAGCAATAAAGGTTGCGACTAGGAAGTCGGACCTTTTCAAGGTGAAACAAAAAGACAACGAAATGTTGAGGGAGTTCGTATCTCGGTTCCAGATGGAACGTATGGAATTACCACCGGTCACAGACGATTGGGCTGTTCAATCCTTTACTCAAGGTTTGAACGAACGAAGTTCGGTGGCATCACGACAATTGAAGCAGAATTTAATTGAATATCTGGCGGTAACCTGGGCCGATGTGCATAATCGGCACCAATCAAAGATCAGGGTCGAGGATGATCAACTGGGGACCCCTTTCATTTTCTGTTTATCCGAACAGGCTCGTCAGCAGAACTTAGAGGGATATCGACACAGAACCTCGCTCGAATAGAGATTGATATGAACCATACAATGCAGATCGTATAAACAGTGGCCCAAGACGCAATCCCATCTGAAATGATCGAAGGAGCGATCGAGGACAGAGCTCTCGAGGGATCATGAGCAAAATTGGCTTCAATAAACATGTTGATCCCACAGAAGCACCACGATTATTAGAATACAACGTCAGCATTGACGCATCAAGCATTCTGTCAGCCATTGGGAGAATCAAAGAAAATAGATGGCCCAGACCCCTTCAGACCGATCCTTCCCAAAGAAGCTCTAACCAAATATGCAAATACCATGGTACCCATGGTCATAGAACCGAAGACTGTAGACAGCTGAGAGAGGAGGTGGCCCGTCTATTCAACAGGGTCACCTTCGAGAATTCCTGAACGACCGAGCTAAAAACCATTTTAGAGACAAGGATACAAACAGGAAAAACGAGCAGGAAGAACCGTAGCACGTGATTCACGTGATCGTTGGTGGGGTCGATATTCCACAAGGGTCCATGTTCAAACGCACTCTAAAGCATCAATCACCATGGAAAAACGGACTCGGGACTATGTGCCAGAAGGCACTTTATCATTCAATGATGAAGAAGTAAAAGGGATCTCACAACCCCACAATGATTCTTTGGTAATCTCTATCTTTATGAATAAAATTTGAGTTAAACGTGTTTTAATTGATCCAGGGAGCTCGGCCAATATTATTCGATCGAGGGTCGTGAAACATCCCGGCCTGCAAGATCAGAACGTACCCGCAGCTCGGGTTCTCAATGGTTTCAACATGGCAAGCGAAACAACTAAAGGTGAAATCATTTTACCACTAAATGTAGCTGAGACTATTCAAGAAACCAAGTTCCATGTGATCGAGGGAGATATGAGATACAACGCCCTTGTATCCTGTTTAGAAGACCCTGGATTCACAATATGAGGGCAGTCCCTTCAACCCTTCACCAAATGTTGAAATTCCCGACGTCGAATGGAGTGAAAACGGTGTATGGGGAACAACATGCTGCGAAAGAAATGTTCGTAGTCGATGAAGTGATACTGATATCGGTGTTTTCGTCAACAAAGGGATCGGAGTCCAAAGGAAAATAGGAAGCTAAATAGAACCCACAACCACCAACTTTGACTCAGTCGGCAAAGCAAGGAATGGATGAGGACGATGACTACTAGATCCCTCGATCGTTCATACTCCTCGAGGATTCCGACGCCACCAAATCGATAGTCGAAGTGCTGGAACAAGTCAAACTGATCGAGCACCTACCCGATCGAAAGGTATACCTGGGTACGGGGTTAACCCCCGAACTCAGGGAAAAAATTATTAAATTTATTATCAATAATATGGATTGTTTTGCTTGGTCCCACCTAGATATGACAGGGATCCCGTCGGAGATCAATGCACATCGACTGAGCTTGGACCTGAAGTTCCGCTGAGTGAAACAAAAGAGGAGGCCCCAGGCCGAGGTAAAATATACATTCATCAAGGACGAGGTAACTAAGCTTCTCAAGATAGGATCCATTTAGTAAAATATACCGAGTGGTTAGCAAACGTAGTTGTAGTCCCTAAAAAGGGAGATAAACGTAGGATGTGCGTAGACTATAAAGATTTAAACAAAGCATATCCTAAAGACTCTTTTCCTCTGCCGAATATCGATCGCATGATAGATGCCACAACCGGCCATGAGATCCTTAGTTTTCTCGATGCCTACTCCGGGTACAATCAAATACAAATGAACCCGGAGGATCAGGAAAAGACTTCGTTCATCACTAAGTACGGTACCTATTGCTATAATTTAATGTCGTTTAGACAAAAAAATACTGGTGCCACTTATCAACACTTAGTTATTGAATGTTCGAAGAACAAATAGGTAAATCAATGGGGGTTTATATTGACGATATGCTAGTTGTTGATACCCACTTTTTCCCTATAATATTTTAAAAATGCATATATACCTTCAAAACAATGCATGAGCATCAATTAATATTTTTCCATATTTTTTGCATTTTTAAAGGATTTTTTTAATTAATTTATCCCAGTATTTTTATTATATGAATAATTACTAATTGCATAACAAATGATTTTATAACAATTTTATGACTTAATTTTACTATTTATATTTATATTAAGCCTAATTATTTCACAAATAACCACATTTACATTTTTTGGGTCATAATTGCAACAACTTTGCAATAATAGCCCATGTATGCATTATTACATTATTTTACCAGAAAATAGCTTTTTGTATTTTTTTAGAAATATTAAGTTAAAACACTTTTATGGATGAAAATCATTTTTATAATCTGTTAATTATTTTTGCAAATTATTTTACTAATTAATTGGGTATTTAACAAATAGCCCTTTTTAATTTTATTTTTTACAACTCAATTATACCAGCCCAAACCCCTTAAATACCAGCCCAAACCGCCCAGGCCCAATTTCATACCTACCTGAACCAATACCTCGCCTAATCGTGGCCGTTGATCTCTAAGATCAACGGCCCATGTTATTTCTTGCCTTTTTTAATCTAAACGACTAACCCGAACCCCCATTCCCCTTTCTTCCGCCGTCACTGCTTTCCCTAATCTCTCCATTCTCTCTCAACCACTCTCTAAGCCCTAATCGCCGTCACCGGCAAAACTCCCATCTATGGAATTTCTGTGTATTTTCCGGCCCTTACCGGCCTTATACACCTTCTGGTTGTTTGATTACATGGATTCCTAAGAGAATCGCAGAGAGATTCAACTTGATTTTTGTCCGAAACTTGTTTACAAGCCCGTCTATGGCCATTCTCGTTTGTGAGTACTGATTTTCCTCCTATTTTTAGTTCGAATCTATGTCTTTTGACCAAGTTTCTTTCATCTCTGTTGATTTTGGAAAAACCTAGTTTTATGACTACTTGGGTCTGTTCAGATCCTCATAGATCTGAAATGTTCTAAGTACTATTTGGTATTTTTTCCTCAAAAATCTTCTGTTTTGTTAATACTATTTCGATTCCATTATTTTTATGAAAATTAGGGTTCGTCCTAAAGCTCTATTCAAACAATTTTCAAACTCTCAAGTGTTTAATCTGACTATCCTTTACTCGTTTGACTAATTTTGTGTATGCTCTTTAAATCCTAGGTCTTTTTCTGTTTATTGAACTGATTTCTTCAATTTGTTCCCGTTATTGTGTTTATTTCTGTTAACCAGTTATATCGACTGATTTTATTAGGATTCGAAATATATTTTTTCGCTAAAATTAGGGCTTCTCTGTGATTTTACTTACTTTCCTTATTTGTGACCTTTAATTGGTGTTACTTGCCTTATTCAGACTAATTAGTTTAATTTATGGTCAATAAGTGATTTGTTTACCTTATTTGAGTCCCAATCAGGGCTGGTAATTGATTCTCCTTGTGTTAACGTGACCTTCCCGGATTCTGTTTGTGCAAATTAGTTGGGTTTAGCCCTAATTAACTGATTGATTATATTTACTTGCTTTATTTATGAACTTCAATTTTCTTGCCTTATTTGTTTGCCCTACTGAGTGCTATATAAACTCTCATTACTGATTCTTCAATGATACTAACAACGTTCACAAACACACTGACACACAAGCTCTGCTCTCACTAAAAACCTTTTTGCTACTTGTGTTCATCGCGTTGTCTAGCCGGCTGTAAGCCAAGGCTAGACCACAGAGTTCTGCATACCTTTCATCTTCTGTTTACTGTCTTTAACTGGTATGTCTCTAATCCTAATGTCCTTCATTATACTATGAAGTTTAAACCTATGTGCTCTCTTATCTGTTGCTTTACTTCTGTTGAATTCATGTCTCTTCTGTACTTCAATTAGCTTGATTACTTCTGTGTTTAAGCTTCCTATTTATTGTTTAAACCAGCATGTTTACTTCTGCGTTTAGACTCATGTCTTTCCTATCCTGTAACTTCAATCAGTATGGCTACTTTTGTGCAATTGAACTTGTATCTTCCTTGAACCCAGTCAACATGAGTACTCCTGTATTTTAGGTCTATGTCTTACTGCTCTTAATCAACATGATTACTTCTGTATTACTGCTTCTAACCAGCATAACTACTTCTATATTTGGGTCTACGTCCTACTTCTCTATTCATCATGATTACTTATGTGTTTTAACTTCTATGTTTTCCCTGTCTATTGTTTTAAGTCAATATGATCACTTATATCATTAGGCATGGCTGTCAGACTTATGTGTTTCCTGTTTATGACCCTAAATCAGTATGTTATGTCCCTGTTAATGAATATGCTTTCACTCTCACCCTGTTTTATGTGTTCCTGATTCAAGATTCCTATGTGCCTAACCCCTGCTCCCTTCTCTGTGTAATTGTTTATTCTCAGCATGCTATATGCATACCTAGTGATAACTAATAAACTAAGCTAAATCTGGGCAATGTAAGTCTTTGCTTTGAAACTTTGTGACTATATTCTGTTTGTTGTTTGTTTGCTGAATCTTTGTTTTTAGAATGCTTCAATGAATCTATTTCATTTCTAAACTGTTTCCATTATAAACTGTTTCACTTCTAAATGATTTTATTCCCAAACTGTTTACTTCCAAACTGTTTTCTTAAAAGTTATTTCTATTTTCAAGCACTATCTTCCACTCCTACTCTTAGAATATTTAGGGTCCTGCCCCTCCAGTGTGAGCACTGACTAGGAGTACATGAGACTTCTCCGAACTCTAACACACTGGGGCTAGCTCCTCCACATTACACAAAAAACTATTTTTCTTTAAAGGATCCTTGGTGTGAGCATTGCCCGGGGTCCCTGAGGCCCTTGGGAACTTTGACGCACCAGGATACCCTCTTGGATACTATGAGATATTGTCACTTTGGACTTGGTTGAAGGCCTGGTCCTCCAGCTTTTACTTTGGGCCTATCCAGGCTCCCTATAGTGTAGCAATTTCATTCCTTTAATTCGTTTATCACTTGGCCTGTAATAATAATTCTTGTAAAACAGATATTGGGGATATTAGTAAAATGGGAGGGGCTTTTATATATATATATTTTGTGGAAAAATCGGGTGGAAGTCATGCTCTTAGGACTTTTATGATTATATACATGCATTAGAAACCATGCCTATAGGATTGTTATGTGCACTAGAAATCATGTTTATAGGACTCGTCTCACTATTTGCTCTAAATTTATGTTTTCTATAGTTCTACATACTCACATCTGCGTTAGTGACCCTATTTCTAGGTTGTTTACCAACTCTGCCTTCATAATCATGTTCATAAACTCTCCTATATGCATTAGAGATCATGTTCTAGGACCTTTACTGCACTCGCCTAGATACCATGCCTACAGTCAAATTGTATAAAAAATCAGTTTCTTCAGTAGCAATCATGCCTATCAAAAATAAGTATAAAAGCAGTCCCAACACCTAGATATCATGCTTGTAGAGATAAATATATAAAACCAGTTTTGTAACGTTTGTGATTATTTTTCAGCACCTAGACAGCATGCCTATAGGACATAATGAACCAAACTGCCTGCTTAAAATCGTTTATTGGTTTATTAGGGCTCTAATTAACGATTAGATATCATATTTATAGGACATCTCTGATCCACGCCTAGGCAAGCATGTAGGACAACTAAATCTTGAAATTGTAAAACTGTGCTTTGTTTAACTGTTTGTGAATTTCCCAGATCCAGCAATTCCTAAAATCAGTAGGCAAACTGATTAGGTCTCCACTTCCTCGCTTTAATAAAATACTGCATATATTATGCTTTGTGCTCACCTAGATATCCTGCTATAGGACTATTAAAGTGTCTAAAATACTGTTGTTTGAGACGCGCAATTGCACATTTACTTGTGGAGGTAAATGTGGGCCTTTAATTGTTCCTTTATATGACAGTCCTATTTGTTTGCTTGTCGCTTAGATTTTCTTCTTTTAAGCACTATAGGAGAGTCTAGATCCACCTTAACTAGAAGTCCTAAACACCTCTGGGACCATAGGCAAGGGACGGGTACTGCACGCATAGAGTACGTTTAATTAGAATCGCTTATATAACCACTACGGGGAGGGTAATTGGGTAGTAAAGGATATGATGACATGTGCGCTAATGCCACGCGTAACACCTCTAATTGAGGAAAGCTTACCGGGTATTGCACAGAAGTGATCTTATAGGCTAATAAACCTAGGACCCCTTTATTCCCATTTTTGTGATCCCTATGTGTTTAAATTGATTTATTTCCTTAATGACTAATTCACAAAATGAGTTTGGCCGGGACCCACCATTGTGGACCTCGAGGGGTGCCTAACACCTTCCCCTCAAGGTAATTTCGAGCCCTTACCCAATCTCTGGTAATGTAAACCGGTCTTATGAGTCATTTGCATTAGGTGCCCTAACGCACCTTAACCTGTTAGGTGGCGACTCTTCAAATTCCATACCCCTTTCCCAAAAAGGAAATGAGTTGTCCCAAAAATGTTGAAACCGTGACTCCGCGAGGAAAAAGGGGGCGCGACACTTTAAGTCCCTGTGGTCAGAGGAACATTTGACACATTTGCAGGAGACCTTCTATATAATGAGGAAATACAACATGAAGCTCAACCTAGAGAGATATGCATTCGGGGTCAGCTCGGGCAAGTTCCTCGGCTTTATGGTGCCAAATCGGGATCGAAATCAACCCCGATAAGATCAATACAATCGAAGACATCACAATCGTGGACAGTGTAAAGGCCGTACAAAGATTAACAGCGCGCATAGCCACCCTAGGCCAATTCATCTCGAGATCTTCAGATAGAAGTCACAGGTTTTTCTCACTGCTCAAAAAGAAGAACAATTTCGCTTGGCCCAGTAATGCCAGCAAACATTGGAAGAATTAACTCGGTACCTCTCGAGCCCGCCACTGCTTCATACTCCAAAAGCGGATGAGAAACTCTACTTATAGTTAGCAGTCTCGAAAGTCACGGTAAGTGGGGTCCTGGTTCGAGAGGAGCAAGGTACACAATTTCATGTTTACTATGTTAGCCGAACTTTACGTGAGGCCGAGACCCGGTATCCACACTTAGAAAAATTGTCGCTTGCCCTAATGAGCGCCTCTAGGAAATTAAAACCATATTTTCAATGTCACCCGATTTGTGTGGTGACCATTTATCCTCTTCGCAATGTTTTGCATAAGTCCGAGCTCTCGGGCCTAATGGCCAAATGGACCATCGAAATTAGTGGGTATGATATCGAGTATCAACCCCGAACGGCCATCAAGTCTCAAATCTTAGCAGACTTCGTGGCCGACTTTACGCCAGCCCTCGTACTTGAGGTCGAAAAGGAACTTTTATTAAAAATGGGTACATCATCGGGGGTATGGATCCTTTTCCAGAAGGTGCTTCAAACATGAAGGGGTTCGGGTAGGCATCATTTTGAAGCCGCCCAGGGGCAACACAATTAGACAATCTATCAAAACTTCTAACTTGACTAATAATAAGGCCCGAGTATGAGGCCATGATTGCAGGTCTCGAGCTAGCTAAGAGTTTGGGAGCAGAGGTCATCGAGGCCAAATGCGACTCCCTACTTGTGGTGAACCAAGTCTACAGAACCTTAGAGGTTCGAGAAGATCGAATGCAGAGGTACTTGGACAAACTACAAGTGACACTACATCTGTTTAAAGAATGGACCCTACAACATGTACCTCGAGAACAGAACAGTGAGGCTGAAGCCCTTGCAAATTTGGGGTCATCAGTCGAAGATGACTAAATTAGCTCGGGGATTGTTGTACAACTTTCAGAGTCAGTGATCGAAGAAGGCCATGTCGAAATAAACTCTACAAGCCTAACCCAAGATTGGAAAATAAATATATCGAGTATCTAAAAAACGGGAAGCTTCCATCGGACCCTAAGAAATCAAGGACTCTATGTACGAAGGTCACACGATTCACATTGGATGAAGATGGAACATATATAGAAGAATGTTCAATGGACCGTTGGCAATATGTTTGTGTCTCGGAGACACCAACTACGTCCTGCGGGAAATTCACGAGGGCACTTGTGAAAATCATTCCGGTGCCAAATCATTGGTTCACAAAGTCATCAGAGCATGATACTACCGGGCCAATATGGAAAAGGATACTAAGGAATTCGTTCGACAGTGCGACAAGTGCCAAAGATATACGCCGATGATCCATCAACCCAGAGAGCAACTCTATTCGCTCTTATCCCATGGTCGTTCATCAATGAGGAATGGATATCATCGGCCCTCTACCATCAGCCCCAGGTAAAGCGAAATCCATCTTATTTATGACTGACTATTTCTCTAAGTGGGTTGAAGCACAGGCCTTCGAGAAAGTCAGAGAAAAGAAATTATAGGCTTCATCTAGGACCACATTATATGTCGATTCGGGATTCCTGCCGAGATCGTATGAGACAATGTAAATCAATTCATCAGCAGCAAAGTGACAAAGTTTCTCAAAGACAACAAAATAAAAAGGATCTTGTTAATTCCATATCACCCCAGTGGGAACGGACATGCCGAATAAAAAAACAAGACCATCATTCAAAATCTAAAGAAAAGATTGAACAACGCTAAGGGAAAGTGGAGAGAAATATTACTCGAGGTCCTCGTTCGAATGGCCGCACAAAAGCAGCAGATCGAAAAGTACTACAATCGAAGAGCCAATCTTCGACACTTTCGAATCGAGGATTTAGCTCTGAGAAAAGTCACACTCAATACTCGAGATCTAAATGAAGGAAAACTTGTCCAATTGGGAGGGACCATATAAGGTCCTCGATATCGTCGGAAAAGGATCCTACAAACTTGGCACAATGAACGATGAACAATTACCAAATAATTGGAACATATCACTCCTCAAACAATATTATTGCTGAGGTTTGACCTTCTACATTTTCATTTATATTTTATACTAACTAGTTGCAGGTGTTCGATCGAAGACATCGAAGTTTTTTTCCAAACACGAAGTCCTTAGGTTTGAAAGCACGCGTTGCACTCTTTTTCCCTTAGACCAGTTTTCGTCCCAAATGGGTTTTTCCGGCGAGGTTTTTAATGAGGCAACCATTATTCGTGCTAAGTTACAGCAATTCAACAGTATCCGAGGCTTCTTTACAATCAACCTCGAATGCTGGGGCTTCTTTACAATCAACCTCGAATGCTGGGGAAAATCACCATCGGATGATTACAAGGAAAATGATTCGTGTCAACAGTGTCTCGATAGGTAAATTTTGTAGGCCAAACGATCGAATGAACCGTGTCCATGTAGATTACTCGAGCCCTAATAGCAAAACATGTACGCATGTATAGTCTATTGAAAGAAGTATTTTTCCTTACCAGATGTTTCGTTCCTTAGAAAAATTTATACTTTACAATTTCATACTAATGATCTATTGTAGAAATTGGCTTAAGGTCCGATCAAAACTGAAGTTTGAACAACTTACTCCATACTCGGAGACTGCCGCCCAAAAATCGACATGATCGAATTATTAAACCTCGAGATCGTAAGACCTTAAAAAGGCATTCCTCGATTCCATAGCCCAAGGCTACCCCACTTGGGGACTGATACTTCGAACAAGTTCGAAGTATAATCGGAAAATAAGCTCAAGAGGCAAATCCCAAGGCTATGGCCAAACTATCACGGTTCGGAGACGTACGAATTCCATAATGAAAACAAGACTTCAAATACATTTATAATCCGGTTAAAAGGTCTACCCTCGGCAAAATAACAAAAGTGTCTCCACAATGTCAACCCTCGAAAAACCCTAAGGGGTATCGAATTATTCGAACCCTCGAATAATTGTGTGCTGAATAATTTTGTGCTAAGGCACAAATAAACAAAGGGTTTCGATAAACACTAAATCCCAAAAAACCTAATGGGTACAGACTTATTTCGTGCATAGGCATGACAAATTTTATATGATTAACTTTTTAAGTCGAAAAAGGAAAAAAAACCCACCCTTTTGAGGCCATATCGGCCCAATTCAAGAGCCTAAGGGACATTATATCTTTTGAGTTCGAGAAATCATCCTCACTCAACTAAAACCTAAGGCTCATTCTACTTCGAGTTCGAGCAAATACTCACTCGACTACAAAGACTACATCAGTCCGACTTCGATCAAGTTGCCTAAGCTTCGAATTTACGAACAAAATTGTCACAAGTCATAGGTGAATCAAAATTTTCACAAGGCATAAGTGAATCAAAATTTTCACCAGGCATAAGTGAATTAAAATTTTCACAAGGCATAAGTGAATCAAAATTTTCACCAGGCATTAGTGAATCAAAATTTTCATAAGGCATAAGCGAATCAGAATTTTCGCAAGGCAGAAATCGAGATAAAGACAAGACAGAGAAAAAAGGAAATGTTTTATACATATGAAGATATTTACAAAACACCGATCGAGGTCCTACACAAAAGAAAAAGGGAAGAAGAAATACAAAGGCTCCTAACTATTCCCGGGGGCAGCTTCTTTATCTAGGTCCTCCTCATTTTCGGACCCATCCTCCTCAGCATCATCATCATCTCATCATCGTCAGAAGTCAGAGCTCAAGCATCGACTTCTTACTCTTTGGCCTTTGTTATCTCGTCGGAAAGATTAAAACCTCGAGCATGGATCTCCTCGAGGATTTCCCTCCGAGATTCGCATTTGGCGAGTTCAGCAATCCAATGTGCTCGAGTTTGATCGGTCTCGGCGGCCTCTCTCGCTTGAACTTGAGCGGCTTCAGCATAGGCCCGGTAGACGGCCACGATCGCCTCTGCCTTGACCTTTGCCTTTTCGGCTTCAGATTTGGCCTTTGCGAGTTCAGAAGCCAACCGGGCCTCGAGCTCCACTATTTTCTTTGCGTGAGCAGAGCTTTTCTCCTTCACGCCTTGAAGCTGACTCTTAGCCGATGATAATTGGGCTCGAGCAGTCTCTTTCTCTGCAGCCAAGCGGTCCATACTTTGCCTCCACCCCAAGGTCTCCGCCTTCATCATGTTGACCTCCTCGCGGAATTGTTCGATCCTCTCGACCTTCTGCTGCAGCTGTGATATTGAAATGTTAGCCACCATTCCCGAATCGAGCCCATGAGCTTTTAAGATTGTCATTACCTACTCGATCAGGTTAGTCTGATCCTTGTGAGCCTTAGCCAACTCGGCTCGGAGGTCCTTGATCTACCCTTCTTTTTGCCCGCAGAGAAGTTTGAGGGCATTCTTTTCTTCCGAGAGACCTCGGAGGTCGGCCTCACACCGGCTCAGCTCTGCTCGGGACTTGGAAAACTCCCCCTGATGAAGTGCCAAAGCCTATATGGAAAAGAGAGAAAGTTAGATAGAAAACAGAAGAATGTGACATCAACGAAGGGAATTGAGACTTACCCGATTCAGGGCTCGTTGAGCCTCATCAAAGAGGCTCGATATGTCACTTGAGACGGTAGCATCCTCGACCCCCGGTAAACAAATCATGGAAGGGGTCCCCCCCCCCTCGTGAACTCCTTCTACCTTGAGGGTCCTCAAAGCTTGGGCATCCCGAATTGCCTCTTCGGAAAAAGCAGGGAGAGTAGGCGAGTCTCCGATTACTATTGGCCCAAGTGAGTCACTTGGGGCGTTCTCCTCAGTTCGATGGGTTTCAGGGCCGGTCCATTCAAACCTGCCCACCATTTTTTCATTTCGGTGGGGGGCACCCTCGATCTTCGACGACTCGGGGAATTTGCCCGAGTTCTTCTCTAATACCCCCTCAGCCCAAGGCGGGGCCTCACCAACCACCACCGATTCAGCGGTCTTTGGGGCGTCGATGGTTTTCTTCACTCAGGCCACCAGCTCTGAGCCATCATCTTCATCCTCCTCTTCTTCCTCCCTTACTCGTTGAATCACATCCGCAGGAAGGGAAACAATGTCTTTCTTTAGCTTACGAACCAGATTCTTCTTAGGCTTTGGATCCTCGGAGGTTAAGGTCATTTTCCTCTTCTTGTCCTTCGCCGGCATCGAAACCGGGGTCGAAACCTCCTCCTTACCAGACGGGGGCCTCATGACCGCATCCTTTCCCAAACTTGTACACGATAAAATTAATAAGTAAAAGAAGGGCACCTTAATCGAATACTCAAATACGTAAAAGCGGGCTTACCATGGTTCTTGGCCTCCCATCGGCTTTTTGCTAAATAACGCCAACAATGCTCGACGTATGTGGAGGTCGAGGCAAGGTTTCGAACCTAGTTCTCAAGGTTGGGAATCGCACGAGGCATCCAAGCAACCTGTACATCATGAAAGAAAACATTAAGGAGAAAAAGCAAAGGAATGAAATAATGCATGAAAGCTAGCAGTGAGATAATATTTACGCTTCATGTTCCATTTCTCGGGGAAATGGCATCTTCTCTATCGTGATTAGGTCGGAAGTCCTCACTCGAATGAACCTACCCATCCAACGTCGATATTTGTCCTCATCGATGCTCGAGAATAGCACCTTGGTAGCTCGACACTGGAGTTTAATCAATCGCCTCGATAGAACGGGGGTTGTACAATCTAATGAGGTAGTCGAGGGTGAAAGACATCCCATCGACTTTGCTCGAGATGAATCGGAGCAGGATGACTATTCGCCAAAAGGAAGGATGGATTTGGCCTAAGGTTGTTTGATATTGACGACAGAAGTTGACAATGACGGGGCCAAGGGGACCTGGTGTGAAAGGGTAAGTGCAAACACTTAGTAACCCTTCCACATGTGTAGTTATGTCTTCTTTGGGGGTCGAGATCACCACCTCTTTATCCCCCCAGTTGCAGTTCTTCTTTACCTGCTCGAGGTATCCTTCAATTATCAAGCATATATATCTCGACACTAGCACGCACCGACCTGGAACCGACGAAGCCTTATCGGTTTTAAAGTCGGAGTTTAACGCACACCTCCCCCCCCCCCCCAAGGAATACACTCTTCAAAGGGTGGTTTCACCAGCGTTTTCCCGACGGCCGATTGAGAAGATGAAGCAGCTTCTTTTTGCGGTACCGTTTTCGATGTTTTTTCCATTTTTGTATGAGTTTGAAGAAAGAAGAAGGTAGTAAGACTTGATGTTTATGAAAAGATTAACAGCGAAACCTTAAGACTTGTAGAAGGAAAGAACTGTGGAGAGGTAAAATCTTTGGAGATTAAAAGAAAGTGAAAGTAAAGTTTGAATCAATGAGGAGATGGCATATTTATGGGAGTTATGGCGACAGATCAAAAGCACTAGTGGCCGACCACCAACTGACACTCATTAATGATTAGGGGAACTATACCGACGGAACGTTTCGGTTACTTCTATCGCTTAAGTCACGAGGTCATGACGGTTCGAGGTAAAAAATTGAAGGATCAATTCGTTTCTTGTCATTACACTCCAAAAAACGAGGGGACTATCTGTATACGGTTAAAACCGGGCCTATCCGATTTTACTATTTGAACGAGACCAGAAGGTTGCATCGAAGGAAAACTTCGTAACGGAACAGACTAAAATACAAGGACAAGGTACTGAGTGCAGAATCGAGGTACCTGCCAAGATCGAGGCTAGTAGCAATCGGAGCCAAATGAGACAGACATTGAGTAAGATTGAAGATAGCACAATAACAGAAAGGCGAGATATCCGTGACTGGTCGAGGATCATGGCGTGAATTTCAAAACGGATCAAATTAGAAACGGTTAATCAGCTAATCATGGGATTTCCTTCTGTAATTAGAGTTATACCATAAGTGAAATTCCTCTACTGTATAAAAGGGAGTTCTAATCATTTGCAAGACACATTGTTGATAGACATAAAAGCAATACAGTTCTCTTTCTCGCTTATACTCTCATTCATAGCTTGTTACATTTTTAATTGTTCTTGCACTAATCAGTTCGAGAGTACTCTAATACTTTACTGTTGATTACTATTATTAATCTACTTGTTTGTCAATTGGTATTAAGTGAAATCACATATCCTTAAAACCACATTATAAATTTAATTGTGTCACGACCCAAACCCCGGTCGTGATGGCGCCCAACACATCGCTAGGCAAGCCCGACCACTTACACAACCTTAGCCAAATAATCTAAATAAATAAATAAATATTCACTACTATAATACCAATGAAATGCGGAAATTCTGATACAATCTCTAACATTCGAAAATCCCAAAATAAAATACTAAATAGCCCACAGAATCTGGTGTCACGAACATGAGCCTCTAGAAACAGATTATTCACCTATTACAAGTCCGACTAGGAAAATAATATGAATAAAATAATAAAAGATAGAAGGGAGAGATGAGGGCTGCGAACGCCATGCAGCTACCTCGACACTCCCAGATAATTGTTGCTCAGCTAACAAGTCCTCACTCACCCTGTGGTGTACCTGGATCTACACACAAGGTGCGGGGAGTATTGTGAGTACTTCCAACTCAGAAAGTAATAAACATAAATAAAGTCTGAGGATAAGAAATCCTAAATAGACACAAAGTAAAGCTAAAATACAATAAACAGCGAATACAATTATAATAATACCACAACAGATAAAGAATAAATGACAAATAAATAGGCAATGCAACACATAAATCGGTACCTCCAGTACCCCGCTGCGGCCGTGCAGCCCGCTCCATTTATTTAACGTCGACGGCGCTCACTGGGGGTGTGCAGACTCCGAGAGGGGCCCCTTATGGCTCAAGCGCAATAATAAGCCATCTCGTGGCTTCAAACAGGCCCTTCGCCTCATATCAATATCATTACTATACCACTGCGGCGTGCATCCCGATCCCATGCTCGGTCCAAAAATCACACAATGGTATAAAATATTCAGCCCAAACTTCATTTAAAAATATTAACTTAATTTCTAAGTTTAAGGAAAATGGCTGAGTTTTCAAATACAGTATCAAATGACCAGACTGAGTTTATTATTTATAAATATGGTAAGAAACCATTTAAAAACAATCCCTGAAGGATTCAAGTAGTTGGCACAAGGCCCTATGATAACAATTAATCCATTTTTATAAGGACCCTACAAATCTACAATCAATTAGGTAGTAATTTTATTAAACGGGACGGACCAAGTCACAATCCCCGACGGTGCTCTACCCCACGCCCGTTATCCGGCGTGTAAGTCACCTCACATAGCACTACGTTGTGCAAATTCGGGGTTTCAAACCCTCAACACAGCATTTACATTTATTACTAACCTCAAGCCGGCCAAAGTCCTAGCCTGCTATGCTCTTGCCCTTCGAATTCGCCTCCTCGTGCGTCGAATCTGACCAAAACCACAACGAATACGTCACAATATGCTAAGGGAATATAACCCAATCGAAAAGACTCGAAAAACATCGAAAATCACGAAGTTGGAAAAACCCAAGCCCCGGGCCCACTTCTCGAAAAATTACGAAACTCACACCACCGGATTCCTCGTCTCGCCGCGAGTTCATACATGTCAAATTTACCAAAATAGGAGCTCAAATGCCCCCTCAAATCCCAAAGTTTAATTTCAAAAGGTCAAGCCCTAGTTCATCAAATTTAGGCTTAATTTCCATGAATTTCTAGACCAATTTCACAATATAATCGTGATTTAAGTTCAAAAATCTTACCTCCAATCGATTCTCCTTGAATCCCTCTTCAATTTCCTTCAAAAAGCTCTCAAAAAATATCAACAATGGAGTAAATGAGCCCCAAAATCGCGACTGACGTGTTTTAAAACATTCTGCCCAGGTCTATATTTTTCTTCAATGCGATCGCGGCCTCATGCACGCGATTGCGATGAGCAAATTCCCAAACCCCCAAAAATGTGCTATGCGAACGCGTCAGAGTTCATGCGATCGCAGTGACCATTTTCCCAGACTTATGCGATCGCAACCATGCTAATGCGATCGCGGAGAGCAAAATCACAGGGGCCCCAAAATCCTTCTATGCGATCGCGGCTTGACCCACGCGATCACATTGACTTAAATCCTGCAACACCTGGAAATGAAAAACCTGCCTTTTCAACCTCAAAACTAGCCCGTTAAACCATCCGAAACCCACTCGAGGCCCCCGGGACCTCAACCAAAAGCACCTACATGTCTTAAAACATTATCCAAACTTGTTCCAATCATCAAAACACCTCAACTAACACCAAAATCATCAAATTACATCGAACTCAAGCCTAAGTTCTTTAAAAACTTCCGAAACACGCATTCGATCAAAAACCCAACCGAAACACCTCCGAATGACCTGAAATTTTGCACACACATCCCAAATCACCTAACAAAGCTAATGCAACTCTCGGAATTTCATTCCGACCTTCGGATCAAAATCTCACCTATCAATCGGAATTCGCCAAAATACTAACTTCGCCAATTCAAGCCTAATTCTACACCGGACCTCCAAAATCAATTCTGATCGCACTCCTAAGTCACAAATCATCCCCCGAAGCTAACCGAATCACGGAATTCACATCCGAGCCCTCTAACTCAATAGTCGACATCCGGTTGACTTTTCCAATACAAGCCTTCCTTAAAGAGACTGCATGTCTCATTTTCTATCAAAACTAAACTGATTCGACTCTAACTCACCAAATGCCGATAATGAAACATGAAGAAGCAATAAATGGGGAAAACGGGACGGTAACACATGAGACGACGGGTCGGGTCGTCACAAATTGTTATCCAAATTTTAGGGTAAACAAGATCCTTACCAGCAACAGCAACTAGAGACGAACCTAAATTAGTCGGTACATTAAATTCCAAATACCGGATAATTAAACTAATAAAAGGACAGAAATTGAGTTGTTAACTTGAACTTTGTGCTTATAAAAAAGTGTATATATATACCGGTTATTTTCTGTATAAGTGGTTGAGTGAACAATTATTTAAATTGATTCTTCTAATATAAAAGGTTACAGATCAATGAACAGGAAATGACCTAATGAGAATAGGCAAGAGTATATGGTAGTAACTCTTCTCGTAATTGAAATTACAACAATTACGTTTTCAGTCCTTAACATATTTGTTATATGAATCCTCACGCATCACATTATACCATTTGAATTCGTCTGCACATAATCTCGAAGGATTTTCAGCCAGACAATTTTGTATAGTGCTTGATTTTTTTTCTTTCCTTGTTCCTGGCGCATAACACTTGTCTCATGTCTGCACTCTCGAAGAGAAAACTTAACATTTTAAAACCAGCTAAATAATATTACAAGTATATGTTCATAAAAATAGAGATTAATATCCTGAAAAATAATGTAAGCGTAAGACTAACCTGAAAAATAGTGTAAAAAGTCTCTACATTATCATTATATATAAGTTACATATGTTTCCTAAACAAGCATCAATACGTGGGCTCGAGAGTACAGAAGCAAAGAGTAATGATGTTCGATTGACATGAGACATCGCACTCACCTAAGTTCAATGACACATAATAATAATTTACTCATCCACTTTGGTTGTGGTACCTCGTCTGATTTAAACCCATCCATTCTTATAACAAAGAGCTAAAAAGGGCAGTCGGGTACACTAAATCTCCCGCTTTGTGCGGAATCCGAGGAAGAACCAGACCACAAGGGTCTTATAACAAAAAGTTACAAGCGTGAAAATGTTGAAAATATTATAAACATTAATATTAAACTCATATTTTTAAAGAATTCAGAACCATAAAATCATTAAGTTTAAATATTGAATTCAACCCATATATGTGACACTGTTCCATGCCCGAAATATTCAAACCATTTGCAGAAGTCACTAACTGCTACTTTGTCAAATCCTTCTAATAGCCTATTTGGACAAAATTCAAAAATCAATGTATTTTGATAAGTGTTTTTTTTCAAAAATACTTTTGGTAAGAAGCAATTTGTGTTAATTTGAAAAGCACTTCTAAGCAGCAATTAATGTTTGGTTAAACTTTAAAAAAGTGCTTCTAAGTATTTTTCTCTAAAGTGCTTTCGGGGAGAAGCTACTTTAATCTACTTCTTCAAAACTACTTCTACTTCTGCTCAAAAGCACTCTTTTCTGAAAATAAGCTTTTTTTTTTTTGGCTTTAGAAAAAATTGGTCCAACTGGCTATAAAGCACCCTGACACACATAAAAAGCAATTGGAGGAAAACACAACAATATCAAAATAACATCACAAGCTACCCTAATAAATGACTTCAGGTTTCAGCACTATTTGGCAAAAATTAAAATTTGAAGGTTTGGAATGTTCATAAGTTTGAGTGAGAGTTGACTTTGACGATATCGGATTCGGATTGTGATTCGGGAATAAGTCTTGGATTCAGCATCAAGATGCAATGGTCTAACCATTGATTTCTGCAGTAGCAAAGATGTCAACCTTGCCAACCAAAATACATTTTCTGAAGAACTTTAACTAGATTCTGTATATCTCTAGTAATGAAACAAATCTGTAGACAATTTCCATTGATTCTCAGAGATATAGAAAATGATGAAGTTGGCTAGTATACAACATAATAAGGTAAAGTCCAAAGATGTCAACTGAGATGCATCTCCAGAAGAACTACTTATTTCTGAATTCTGCACATTCCCATAGCAACAGTAATTAAGTTACATGCAACTGTTATTGATTCACAAAAAGATAAATTATCCATGTTTTGATATATCACCACGGGCCATCTTTTAAAACAGGTGCTATATTCAGAATGAGCTATCAGTTGTAGCTTCTAGACATGCAAATATTGTAGCTCAAAATATTGTAGCAAATATACGAGGCACGAGCAAGGTGGTCCCAACACCACTGTCATTCAAAAAAGAGCTTATAATCCAAATCAAAAAGTTTCGCATTACAAAATTTATAAACTACTTTTTTTTATAACTGAGAGATCCCGAGGGCTAGTGGAGCACGGTTTATAATTCGGTGGATAAATGGGTCCGCCCCCTACTCTTCTCTACTTAATACTAAGTTTTTGTTTGTCGTAGGATTTGAACCCTTAACATGCGCCTAACTCACACATCAAAAATTGTACTCTTTCCATTAGACCAAAGCCACGTGGCTAGTTGCATCATACAACTTTACACTTCTGAGAAGAATCCTACATACAGGTATTGAAGAAATGTATATTTAACAACTGCAATATGCTCTTTTTCCAATTACAACATCTGTGATTTCTTTCTAGCCATATAGTCCAAATTATACAGACAATTACATGAGAGAATTTCAAACAGATATGTATCTCTTCAACAAGCTAGCCTGGAAAGCTCAATCTATGTTCTTAGTGCCATTTTCTTAGTTTTAGCAATTCCAGATGCTACTAATTTTGCGAAAGTGAAAGGAAATTGAATAATAGCGATAGCAAAGCTGAATAAGCTAAGTGAAAAAAAATCACTTCTTATTTGTTAAGCAAAGAAGGATCCTCCGCTATAGCGTGTATCAATAACTCTGTTGAAGTTGCATCAAAAGAGAAGCGCTTCCCGGTCATTCCATTTAAAAAAGCCTTCATTTCACTAACATTGTTACTTCTAAGAAATCCTTGCACAATAACATTGTAAGTTGCGTTGCCTGGCAAACAACCATTATCTTCCATTTTTCTTAGCATATCTTTAGCTTCATCTAACAACCCTTCTCGACAAATTCCATCAATTGTTGTGGTGTATGTTATCACGTTAGAATGTAAACCTGTCAGAGAAAGCTTTTCAAAAATAACAAGAGCTTCAAGCTTACCATTTTTGCACAAGCCTTAATTTTTGAGTTCCCTTTCGAAATTCTCTAATTTTCCTTCAGTGTGTGCTACTGTGCTATATTTGGTTCGGAGTTTTGCAGAATTTTCTAAGTCTTTCTTTGTTTGTTGCACCCATGTGTTGGTATTGGGTATGTGTTGGGTATCTCTTATTCACTACTCTCTTCGGTGAGTTCTTCCACTGTGTATGTCTGAATTGCACATGCATGTTTGGAAAATTTTCTGCATAGGTTTAAACAGGATTTGGGCATAATGAATTTCCATCTAGGACAAAAATGGTGAAGAAACAGACAAGATCTCATATGCAACCAAGGTGTTTGGCAATTTGTCTTATATAGAAGAACTGTGTTGTTTACGTGAGAGCTGAATTCGACACTTTTGGTATGTATTTCTATGCTCAATTTTTGGTTTTTTTAAAAGGACTGTTGTTTGACTTTTCTGTCGGTTATGGAAATTCGATCCCTTTAATTACATATTAACAAGATCTTCTGTTCTTTTTTGACATACTTAATTCTTATGTTATTTACTCTTTGATTTTCGCATTTTGAAAGATTTGACTTGAGAAACTGCATCAAAAAGAAAAAATAAGTAACTTTACCGTAAGGTGTTAAATTTAAATTTTCATATGCAATATTGTATTAAAGGCTAAAAATTTGAAATAGAGGTTTCAATAATTGTGTTGGAAATTTTGTTAACTAATAGTTCTAATATCTAATTGGCACTTTCTTAATGTTAATACGGCCAGTTAGTATCCCTCAAATTATGATTTTTTTATAATATGTAACTTTAGATGCAGGACCACGATCTAATAACTGCATCTGTATATAGCAGAAAAAGAGAATCTCTCATACTGGAGCTTTCCTTCTGGAAGATGAACAAGGCTGTTCCTAATGTTGTGTTTGCTCAGGTACAGAAAAGACCTTTATAAGCTCAAAAAAAAAAGATTCATTCAACAGTATTCAGGAAATTGTGCGTATTTGCGCAGGTTCTTTGCTACTGCTTTGTTTATAATGTTGCTTTAAGCAAACCTAAAGAATCAGTTGGGGGTACTTTGATGAGTAATTTGATTAGTCTATAGAAAGGTATTTCGTCTTTTGGGAATTTACTTACCGATGAACTGCAATTGTGAAGAAAAGAGTAAAATCGGATGAGTAGGATAAGTCCAGATGTTTAAGAAATGAAACGGATTTTGAGTTGTACCACATGTAACTCAAATAGGATGTAAAATGACTAGGTTGGTGTTTTGAAAAGTGTAACTCTCTAAAATTATAGTATATGTGTTAGTTTCTTTAATAATACAATAATAATAATGTGTTTGTTGGAAGTATAGATGTTTACTTAAACTTTAAAGGTTAATCTTGTAAGTATATGGTTTTGACATTTTTTTATGAAATTTATTTATTTATCTTTTACTTGATTGAAGAATCTATGGGATAGAATACTGAAAAAGTAAAAAGAAGAGAATATAGGTGAGAAGTACAATAATAGAGAATTAAGAGATGAAGAGGAAAATGATGGATATGTATTCAAAATGGGTATAGAAATGACTATTGAAACGGAAACTAAAACGTTGAGCTGATATGTTTAGTTTTTCCTTTTTCCATTCTTTCTTGTGGGGAACAGTAATTGGCCCAGGTAATATGCAAGTCAATCATATTTTTGTTCTATTATTTGAATAACATGGGTAGTGTCTCTTTCTTGCTGCTTGAGATTTATACATATTTTTAGCTTTTGCTATTTTTTTATGTTCTTTGATAGTTAATCTACTATGAGGGTGTTTGGATTGGCTTAAAAGCTGGTCAAACCAGCTTTCAAGCCACTTTTTATTATATGGAGTGTTTGGCAAAAACAAAAAGCTGCTTAAAAAAAGTTAAAATGTGCTTAAAAAAAGCCAAAAGCAGCAAGTTGCTTGATCCCAACTTTTCTGATTTTGGCTTAAAAGTCATTTTGGTTTGACCAATAAAATTACTCTTTTGTCCATTATAAGTTTTCATAATACCAAACTTACCCTCGGTCAAAGAAACCTCAAAACATTTTTTCTCCTTTTTCTTCACATCTGAAGACTCATTCCTCTTCTTTCATCTTCCTCCCTACTTCATCTTTCATTTTTTAACAGTAATTAACATAATAGCAAGTAGTGACTACCTAATAGCAATTGATTTTCTAGCTTTATGGATTTCCTCCTTCAGAAAACACCCATCCACCTAATATCCCCCACACCCAAATCTTTATCGGATCTCATCAAATCTTCTTCATCACTAAATTTTTCTTTTCCGGTTGTGACCCAGAAACGTTAACAAACAATTTATGGGAATTTGAGATTTACCCAATGAAATGGGTGTTGCAAATTGTTGTCCAACTAATGAAACTAGTACAACAAACCATTTACAGACAATTCCTCTTGGAGTAGAGCAACAATATGGAAAGAGCCTTGTTGATGCTGCAAAATATCACTCTGCTATATTTTTAATTTTTTTATATTTTAGTTTTTATTTTTCCGGATCCTGGAAATTAAGAGTAATTAGTGTCACACCTCCTTTTTACATTTACTACACCCCTGGAAAGGGTATGAGTTATTTCCAACTTGAAGTGACAATCGAAACGGGATTTATTTTTTTAAAAAAAAAANTCAGAGTCGCCACTTGGGAGATTTATGGTGTCCCAAGTCACTGGTTTTAATCCTGAATCGAGGAAAAGAAGGACTCTGTTATTATAGTCTGCGAATCAGAAATCCGGGTAAGGAGTTCTGTTAACCCGGGAGAAGGTGTTAGGCACTCCCGAGTTCCGTGGTTCTAGCACGGTCGCTTTGATCATACTTGGCTTATACAAATATTTAATTACTGATTTTAGAACCTATATGCCTTTGCTTCTTACCGCTTTTTATTAGAAAATTATCTTGAGACGGGTTACGCGTACGTATACCCGCCTGTTTGGTGCGTCAAAAATCTGTCACGCGAACGTGTCCACAATTAATAACGCTTAATTATTATTAAGAAAAGTTTGGGCCGAAGTTGCGCGAACGCATACTCCGGCTTTGTTTTTAGAAATGTAGTTGTGTTACGCGAACGTATACGCAACCACACTTGGTATTTTAAACGGTCCTAAAGGATATTCTACGAAATATTGGTCATTTTTAATATCTAGGTTGTAAATCTCATACGAGGGCCACGCAATTATTATTTTTGTTCGGCATGGCACACCCCGAAATATTCTACTTAAAGGTTTCTACACTAACTCGTGAGGGTCGTGGATTATGAGTTATTTAATTATAGCTCACATCAAATTATTTGAAATGATCTAACTTGAATAAGAGGAAGCCCAAAAGAACTCAAAAATGGCATGTTAAAACTAAAGCCTAAAATGAAATAAATAAACAATGGTCTATTTCCCTTTGGGTCTGAGCCGCATGACATATTGTAATTACAGAATTCGCAAATCGAGATAATTTGGGCCAGATTCGCCAATAGGCCCAGTTCGTACATGTGTGGGCATAAAAGTGGAAATTCAGGATCAGCCCTCTTGCGTTCAGGCCCAGTAGGGCCCAAAATGAAACATGGTATCACGAACAAAAGCGAGACGCAAGTTCGAATCCATATACCAAACAGAAGATTAACCTTTAGCATTTCACATTTTAAATTATCAAACAAATGGACAAAACTCTGGGTCATGACCGCTGAAGCACTAAATAGATACGCACTTTACTGTTTCATCTTTCAAAAGACAAAATAACTTTCCCAACTTGCTGAACAATACTCCAAGGCTAGTTTCAGCAATTCGAGCCAAGAACATTTGGGACTAATTGGCCATTACAAAGCCATAATCCCAAAGACAGCTCTATTGGGCCTTAATCATTATGAACAGACACTAAACACTTGAAATGACCAAATAAAACACCACTTAACTGAATCCAAAGCAACTCAAGTCACAATTTCAAGGAGACGATATTAACTACCTCTAATACAAATTTCATGAATCTGATATGCTAATAGATATCTGCTAGCACCTTATCCTTTATGGGCTAAGTGCTAGGCTTAAAACCTGCTGATTTGGCCCATAGTTAACCAAATCCCCAAGCAAAGGCCAACACTCAATAAGATACTTTCAGTAAATTTCAAATAAGCATAAAATTTAGCATGAACATTGACTATGCATGAACACACCCATTTGAAGCCTACTAGAGATAGTTATGAACCATATTTCAACACATGATGTCGATACATACTACAACAATGAAACCAGGTCATCAGATCTCTATCAATGAACGACAGGCATTCAAAATATGAAGAACTCA
>NW_017674526.1:31835-48246 GCF_001879085.1 Nicotiana attenuata
TACACGGGGGGGGGGGGGGAGTTGGGTACGAGGAAGAGAGATTTTGGTCTCTGATTTTGTACAGGGATTATTACATTTTTATGTAAATTCCCTGGACAACTCTGGACCGTTAGATTGGTATGGACGAAAGGCTGCGATTGATTCACTATAAAACGACGCCGTTTTTGGCGCCTCTGGACCGGACTGGGCTGGGGCGTGGATTGGGCTGGTCTGGGGTATGTTTGGACTGGACCTAACTAATTAAAATTAACCCAATTAAGGCAGCCCCAAATATTTCCCTTTTCCTTTCTTTTTCATTTTGTATTTATATTTTTTTTATATTTTTCCTGATTTTGTAAAATGAAAAATTAAAGACCTAGTATATCTTCAAAGTTGAGCTAATTGATTAAGTCCTATTTAAAGTACACTCCAGACAAATTCAACAATTAACAATTAAAAATGCAAAATAGACTATTTTGTTATTTCATACAACTTAACCCCTAATTAATCCTAAATGTGAAATTAACTCCTAAATGCAAATGTCAAATGTATTTTTATATTTTCCATATGAACAAAAAAACACAAATAAAAATGCAACAATTACCAAAAAATGACACAAAATTCACAAAAAATTGTAAAAATAGAGAAAAGATCATTTTATTTTAAAATTTTAGGAATTATTCATATAGGGCAAAAATCACGTGCTCACAATTAGTGTATAATATCAAATTGATAATTAAGAGCTTTTCTTTGTTGTATTTAATTTGTTCTTGCATTGCAGTTAGTCAGAGTAATCAGCTCCTTTATAATGTTAACAGCTTTAAGGATTAATAGAAAAAAGTGCTTACCAACACTTGTTTACCAAACACTTCAACAACTTTTTTTAAGTTTCAGCACTTTATCCAAACAGGTAACTGCTTATTTATAAAACAAGCCCCATCACTTAAAAGCTGCTTTTAAGCACTTGTGCTTAAAAGCCACTTTTTTTAAGCCAATCCAAACGGGCTCTATGTTAACAGTTTGCTGCTTTCATGATTTTCTTGATGATTTGTTTCCTCCTCTGTTGCTTTTAGCTTTTCCTTTCTTTCACTTCATTTTCTTGAAGGTAGGAGGTGGATTTTGACTGTGTTTCTTATATAAAATAGGTATTCTATGAGTGACTTGGATAGGAAGTAAATTTCTTATATAAACAAGTATTCTGTGAATGAGCTGAATAGGAAATAATTTTATCTTTGACATTTATCTTTGTTATCTCTCAAATCTTATAATTTTTCCACTATTACTATACTTCTCTTTTTTCCCTTCATTTTCTTGTAGTCCATTGAAGGTCCCATGGTGAATTTTAATGAGTTCCTTATACAAATGGATAGCTTATTATGTATGATTAACTTGGATGAGAATTATTATTGTCGTGACATTAGTTATCGGGTCTTGGCTTCTTTTTTATGCAGTGTTAATTAGGCTTCAGCAATTAGGTGTCTTTTGAAAATTGTCCTTATATGAGTTGGAACTGGTACTACTCTTTTCCCCGCAATAAGTTTGGTCAGTGGGAAAAGGTTAGGAATTTGTTATTTGAGATGGTACATCTTAATATTCATCCAGATGTGTGCATCTTCAACTCGCTGATTGATGGACTATGCAAAGAATTAAAAGTTAAAGACGCTGAGGAAATAATGACATACATGATTGAAAAAGGTGTAGACCCTGATGAGATCACCTACAGTCTAAGTTGCGCGGACTCTTCGATTTTGATGTCGTCCCCATCCCGATACGAGACGGGGACAGGAGCGGGAGCGGGATACATCCCGGATACGGTCAACTTACTTCGGACCCTATGACCGAAATCCAATGACAACTTTAGGAGAAAAATTGAGATTTTGATTTTCAAATTAAAAAATAAAACAGATTTAGAAGAATGAAAGAATAATGTCCATCTGAGAGAATGAAAAGATAGAATTCCACAATATTCCTGTAAGTTTCTCACAGATATCTCTCAAAATTTGCAATATTTTTATAGCTCTATTTTTTATTAGCCGAATTCCCGCACCCGTATCCATATCCGGATCCGCACCCCCGAATCTTAAAATTTAGATCTTGCCGAATCCGATACTTGGATCCGTCCCCGTATTGGATACCCGAGCCCGAGTCCGAGCAACTTAGCCTACAGTGTGATAATGGACGGATATTGTATGTGTGGTCAATGGAGAGCAAGGAAATTTTTTAATTCCATGGTAGATAAGAGTATTGAGCCTAGTATTATTAGCTATAGCATTCTAATAAATTGATATTGTAGGAACAAAAAGGTGGACGAGGCCATGCAATCATTCTCAAAAGGGATTGAACGTGATATTCCTGCCTACAATATTATCTTGCATGGTCTTTTTGAACTTGGAAGAACTACCTCTGCACAAAAATTCTTTGTTGAGATGATATCAGCGGGGCGCGTACCGGATTCATGCTCTCATTGCATTTTGCTTGGTGGTTATTTTAAGAATGTACTTGTTGAAGAAGCTATGTCACGCTTTCATAAGTTGGAAGGAAGGAGACAAGATACAAATATTCAAATTTACATCATTGGTATCGATGGCTAGAAAGTTTAATAAAAGAAACAGAGAATACATAATGCAAACATAGGAAGTGAAGGTGGAATGCACATATATCCGAAAGGAAACTACTTAATTAGGATCAAATTCAGAAGTAGACCCAAATTCCAGTATGGTCCTTGGAAAGGAAACTTAGGAAAGAAAAGAATGAAAAAGAAAAGGAAAGAGCTAAGAGAAACAGACACAAAAATCTCCATTATATTTACCCATGGGCTTTGGTTGTTATCGCCGGCCGAGTAGGAGTACGTATTTTATGGCAAATGAAGCTAAAAAAGCCTGGCAGAGATGGAAAAGACGAAGAGAAAAAAAGGGAACGAAAAGACATTTCTAGACTGAGATTGTAAAGACAATTTTACCCTTGGTCGACCACACTTGGCTCTCCTATATAATAGAAAAGAAATATATAATAGGAGCAATTTCTTTTATGATGAACACATTTAAATTATTGTCTGCATCTATTCACACACAAAACTCATAATAGACAAAATTGTAACACTATCTAAAACATAAATCAAAGTTAATATGGGATCTCTGAATCACTTTCCCACTCTATATAGAACACTTCAGAAACCAATATTAGAAAATGACAGCAACTCGTTTGAATTGGCATAGTTCTTAAACAGATTTTGACAGTATCGGTTTTAACTCTCAATAAAACACCTCGTTTCAAATGTGGGATCTAGCGTGGGATTGTCTTGGATGGATCTACAATTATTTTGTTACTCTCCTTGTATATTTTAATCAAAGTGAAGTTTAATCAAGTGTATTTGGGGCATTATTGTGGGTTCTAAATTTGAATGAACGTTAAACACAATGGCACTGAAGCTGGAAAGAAATGTAGTGTCCTGGGAGAGGTATAGTTGCAGGGTATTTCGCTTACCAGAAAACTGTTTTGAGAAATTAATTAAAGAATACTACTTTCTCAATCAAATAAAAATGTCCAAATGCAGTGATCTTCTAAATGAAACAGAAATGCTGGAAATAGTGGAGATTCCTTCCTAAACACATAAAGGAATTGATAAAACCAAAGTGAAAGCTGGAAGCTAACTAAAACATAAGCACAAACCTATAAGCATAGAAAATGATATGTTGCAGCCAATCTTAAAGTTCAATTCTCCTGTAGAAAGACACGAATATATTATTAAATTTTCTCTTGTGCTCAACTAAAGATGCTTCTTGGTAGATTTTGTGCCCCGGTGAGGAGATGTGAGCGGCTGGCGGTGGCTGGCTCGAGCAAAGGGAGAGGGCGGCCTAAGAAGTATTGGGGATAGGTGATTAGGCAGGACATGGCAAGAATGCGGAGGTTCGAGGACATGGCCCTTGATAGGATTGTCTGGAGGTCTAGCATCAGGGTTGTAGGATAGGGGGTACCAGAGCTTTTCTTACTTCACTCCCGGGGCGGGAGCTNAGTACACCGAGCTGCTCTTTTTTTTTTTTTAAAGGCGCTCTAAATCTCACACTTAACCTTAGACGGTTTCAAATTCAAAAATGTCATGTTAAACGAATCTAGAGATCCTTGATTTTAAGTGAAAATTACCTTCACTTGAAGATGAACCACATAACCAAGCAAAGCTCCAATAGGTACTCCAATCAAATAGAAGCAACACAGATTTATGATTGCAACTGTGCTTTGTAAACCTGCTCCTACTGCCACACCTATGAAATTTACAAAATTTTAAGTGTCAAGAAATACTATGAAACACACAATACATTCTTTCAAACATTTTTGGTAACTTTGTCAACTTTCTCATTATTTTTTTTTCCGACTTCGAGCTATTTCAGAGGATAATAAACTTACCTGATAGTACAGGATAAATGCTGTTGAGCAAAATTGAAAAGGCGAGTAAAGTAGAAAGGTCTGCGACGCTGTCAGCTACCGCCTTCTCATTGCTGAATAAGTAACCAAGCTTGTTGCCAAAGATCAAGCACAGATTCCAGAAGAACAATCCAATTATAACTGAAGTGCCCACTAAGACTTTAATGGAGAATTTTGTAGCCTTAGCATCTCCTTTCCCGAGTTCATTTGCAACCCGGACACTGTACAAGGAAACAATTGAAGGAAAAAAGTCAAAATGGAAGGTGGCTAAACACTAGATGGAAATAGATATCGATGTTTCATAGGGAAATAGTCGCGTACCAAGCAGCACCAAGAAAGCCAAGGCTTATCATAAACTCCCATCCGTTGATATTGAGGCTGCAACATTATTTTAAATTGATCAACATGTTCTTTGTGCAGCAAACAAAATGAAATAATCCATATTAAAAAAAGGAAAAGAGAAAGAAAATCTCACCAGATAGAGAAGGCAGATATAGCAACTTCAGCGTTCTTCATATATCCTGCGAGCAGGACCAGAACAGCATTGTACCATAGCTCCAACCAACAACAAAAACAAATTAACCCCTCGGGTCTTTTCCAGATTTATAAATGTGTTTAATGAAGTTTAAATTTGGTCGAAGGTCTAACTTATCAACAATTTGATATAGCTTTTAAGCTCCGTATTACTGGTGCAGCACTGCTCATGCACATCAAGAATGTTTAACAAAAAAATCGAGAATAATAAGTTAAGGAAAAGGATTTACCAAACCATGATACCGGAGGATATTGAAAGCTTCACGACAGGTAGTATATCTTTCAACGCTGCTGAAGAGAATCCTTTCCGTGTGTTAGGGCACCAACCTCCTAAGATGTACACAAACTCCCCGACCACTACAAACCACGATGATATGCTCAACGCAATCATGGCACCAGGACTCCATAGTTTAGCTTGATAACTAGTAGCCAAGACAATGGATATGGATTACAAATTGTTCTATAGATAGCCAAGCAATAATCATGTTCTTCTGTTGTGCTTGAAGGAACATCTGGATCGTCAAGCTAAATACGAAGTTGTAGACAAAGGGAATGAACCAGAAGGAAACGTATCCAGAAGCTTCCACAATTGATCCATTCTCACCGAGTAGCTTAAATACAGTGGCAAAGATAAAAACGGAAGCAAGACGGTCAATGTCATGAAATCAACAATCCATGATCTTTGCAAGTAGATTCCCATCATATGATACTGCCCTGCTCCATATGCTTGTCCACAAAGCGTTTCTGTCGCGCTTGACATTCCAATCTACCACAATAAACACAAAATTCAAGCAAATGTGAGAATTAACTATATCAACTAGCCCATGACACGCCTTAAGATCTCATAAGTCAATACTCTAACCGTCAGGTGGCTTTCGATTAGTCCTTATATATGTTACATGACCTACATTACACATACACCTCTGTCTGCATTAAATTTGTTTTAATTGTGATAAGGTAAATAATTTTATAACAGGAAAATCTCCTGTATTCAAGCGGTATACCAAAAGGTAGAGAATCTAGAGTCTGCAACATGATATGATTCTCTATGAACGACACTACTCTGACTCTGCATTATGTTGTTATGTTTGCATTTATACAATATCGTGCATAATTTTCTATCAGACAACGGGAACAAGCACATTATATATGATGTACATGGTACATTTTCTGAACAATAAGAAGATTGTAATAAAAGATAACAGGAGCAAACTTACCAGTATACCATTGACGAATCGGACTGTAAGAGTTTGTACGAGCGCATAAGCAGCAAGATCTAATTCACTAATGTGTCCAATGAATGATTGTGTGACAACTATACTTCCAAATGAAGCTACTCTTGATAGTACTCCTGGTAATGCAACTCTCCATATCTTCTTAGACTCGTCGTAGATTCTCCCTTTTAAGTCGTCCACCTTTTCTATTTGTGAATCAAGTAGCCTCGCTTCCACACCATTATCCATGGCTCAAGTATAAGCAACTGAAAGCAAATTCAGTAGAAACATCTTACCCACATCACTGATTTGCGGAGACTGCCAATTTGAGCTAACACTCAGGAAGGTCTATAGGGGAGAGCTGAGGCATGTTATACTTTAAGAATCAACAAAATCTAGGTAAGAACATCACAATGGGGTCCAAACCCCATAAACAATTGCTTCTATATAGTTCTCTAAGAATCACATCTCTACCAGTTGATTCAACAAAGCAGTAATACAAACTCGGATGCCACTTTACAACAAAAAAGACACTATCCCCTAGTTAAATCACTATAATTGGCGTCATAACTTCGGTGAACTCATACACAAAACATAATGTCTTAACAAGGAAAAGACCAATCATTATCAATAACAAGTCAGGCATTTCAAAACTTTTGCATTTGGCTAGAAATAAATATGGATATGAAATACATTATATCACAAGGTAACTTTATATTAGTCTCCATCCACTCCGCCAACAGAATATCATTCCTATTGACTATACTTCAAAACAACAATCAAGCATACACAGCTAGTCAATGATACATGTATAATCTGCTTTTAGTCAATGAAAAAGGAAAAGGAATTCAATAAGAAACAGAGTCAAATAATAGTTGGAGAAGCCTCTGTTCTCAAAAGGGGAATCCTTTGCACAAATGTTTTTTGGAGGATTCTGCCAACCTTCTAACACATTTAACGCTTCCGTAGTACTCCATCAGTTCACGAGCCACGTCCTCCGGATGACAAGTTATAAAGGCCTTGATGAAGCGCTTTTCGGTCATCCTCATTGCTCTTAACAACGAAGGACCCTTCACACGAGGAAGCAGACCCATATCATCTATCTTACCCCCTACAAAATACCTTGGCTTCATGGCGGTCTCCAAATTCAAGAAAAGCAAACATGGGTTATCAAGAACCAAACTGGCAGAAAGCTTCATTGTAGCCAATATAAATGTCATGTTCCTCTGAACCTTATCAACAGATAATGTTAACAAAAAAGGAGACCGTCCAAAAAGCCTAAAAACCTCATCTTCAGTAAACCCATATTTCTCCAAATTAGCCACCTTTTGTCGGATAGTCTCCGACCGTGAAATAGCAAACAACGTAATCACATGTTTAAACATCCTAGTACCCTTTTCCACGCCGGTTCTTCGAATGTAATCCATCTTCTCATCATCCAGGGAACTTCTTGGTATGAGAGTTGGTCGAGCTAAAAGCATGGAAATTAAATCACTTCTGCTAAGACCCAACTGTTCATAAAATGCTACAGTTGGTTTAATCTGTTTGTGGAAGTCATAAGTAAGCAACGATGGATTTCTCACAATAGCCTTGAGAAGAACTTGTTTGGTACCAAACAAAGTCTGGAAAAATTCAAGACGCTCCTCTAAGCAACGATTGATACGACAATTAAGGAAACGAGGACGACAGTTAAGAATCTTGGTAAGGTCAGAGGATTCAATACCTAAATCGCTGAGTATTTTGAGCTTCGATTGAAGGTTTTTGTGTTCCATTCTGCGCAAAGATGGGCGGCGCTGAAAAATCTTGGAAATATCATCAGCAGTGCAGCCCCATCGCCTTAGCAAATCTGAAGGATCTGTTGAAGGACTACTGAGGCTTTCTGTTTGGTCCTCTTGGGCTTCAGGATAAGGCAAGCCACCTATGGACAGGAATCTGGCAGGGTTTAAGGAAAGAAAACGGAATGGGATGAAAACATTCAAATTAGCTTTCATTATTATTAGGGCAAAATTGAATTTGTAAGAACAGATTTGGGTATTTGCTCTATCCTTGTGGCCTGCTCTCAAAGTTTTTGAATACAGTCTGTTCGAAAAAAGAAAAAAAAATCGTCATGGAGTTTAAGTTTGGATCAGAATTTTATGGGTTCTGAGTTCGAAATTTAATATTCGTATATACTAGGTGACTTTTTTTTTTTTTTGGTATAAAAGATGACTTGATTAAATTAAAAGTTGCTTACAGAGGATTGGTGCTCGTGCACCATAGTAATTATACTAGCACTAAATACATTATCACTGATAGAGGGTTGCTATCCTATCTATTGTCAAAACAGTATTGGCAACAACCTCATTAGCTACACGGTTATTAACAAAACATGTTTTCCGATCTTGAGAAGCAACTTGTTGTGCATCTGGTATAGATACTAAATGTTGAGTTGTTGTTCCCATTTGATTTGCCTGCAGTTGAGCCGATACAATAAGCGGTAGTTTAACAAAAATTTGCAGCGTAGTCTGATCTTGCATCCTACTTCCTAGCTTTGCAAGTTGGTCTGCTACTCCATTTTGTTCCGTGTACACATGTCGAACTGGTGGATCATGTAGCATCCTGAGGAGGTGCCTGCAGTCACAAATTAGGTTAGTGTACTTAGAATTATCTGTATCTAAAAGTGTGATTACCTCCTGCGCATCTGTTTCAACTTCCAACAAGATTAGTTGCATTTGCAAAGCGTGACTTAGCCCCTTTATGAGTGCATGCAGCTCTGCAGTGATACAATGTACATGTGGGACATGACCAGCAAAGCCCACCATCCAAGCGCCTAGGTGGTTCCTAATTACTCCTCCAATTCCATCAGTATTTGTTTCGGAAGATGTTGCTCCATCCGTATTTAATTTGTAATGGTTAGCTCAATTGTTTGATTTAAAACAAGATGTGTATTTGGTTTTAGCGAAGTGTGTTCATATAGCATCTTATTTCTAGTAGTCCAGATATTCCAAAGGTTTAGTGATAAAAAAAATGCGTGTGTTAACTTTATGGGGAAGCTGGAGAAGGTTGGAGTGAATTAATTTATGTAACCATTGGCTTGTGGGGCCTATGTTCGGGAGTTTACAAATGTTATTACTCAGTCCTATCGAAATCCAATATTAGGTGACTTTCGAACACATATATAGGGCCTAGGCTAAAGATATACTCCCTCCGGTCCATAATAAGTGATTTTTTTGCCTTTTTTGTGGTCCAAAATAAGTGATTTTTACAGATTTCAAGAATGAATTAATTATTTTTTACCTACATTGCCCTTGAAGTAATAGCATTGGAGTATGTGTTAGGAGTGTTTATGTGAGATAGTAAAGGTTAGTATGGTCAATTTCATTGCTACTTAATGTTAAAAGGTGGATTCCTTAATCTGTGTGAAAATAGCCAAAAAATCACTTATTTTGGACCGAAGGGGGTACTTTGTTCGCCAAACTGATAGCTCATGTTACATATATACATTTTATATAAATAAAAAAAATCTGGAACAATAGATAATTAGAGATAAAAATTAATTTGAACTGATAACCTGAAAAGTAGAGTAGGAATCTACCAAATTATTTAAACTATGCAACTGATATAAAATTTATTTACAGCATCATGTATATAACTTAATCTCAGGGGTGGCTCGAGGGCAAGCTAGTAAAGCCTTTGCTTTAAGCCTCCTAAATTTGGGACCCCAAAAGTATTTTTAGTTGTGAATTTACTATCTTATTTTTGCTTAGACAATATTGAAGTTTATAAAAAAAAACAAAAAGAAAAAATACAAAATCCTTATAAAAATGGAAAGAAAGACTATCTATTTTTTAACAATAAAAATATTTTAGAACTTTGAATTAATATACTCAAATCTTCGTATTGATAATTTTTTTACAATAAGTTCCAAGGTAACGAATTGTAAATATGTGGCCAACATCTTATTAACTTGAATTTTCTTACCAATGTGGATATTAATTCTCATTTCTATGAGTTCTGAACTACAGAGGAAACATCAGGATATGGATCCAACTGCAATCATTGAACATCTTAAGAAGATGTTTGGTACACAAAGCAGGACAACTAGATACCAGCTATCTAAGGCTTTATTTGGATCCAAATTGACTGGAAACTCTCCAGTTGGACCCCATGTCAATCATATGATTGATCTTATTGAAGAACTTGAGAAGTTGGGGTGCTAACTGGGCAAAGAGCTTTCTCAAGATTTTATCTTACAGTCACTATCTGAATCCTTTTCACAATTTGTTATTAATTTCAATATGCATAAAATGGATTATGATCTTCATGAGATGCTTAACATGCTGATTGATTTTGAGAATCAACTTGCATCTGAGAAGAAGAAAGGAACTGTCATGTGGGTTGGAAACTCTTCTAAGAAGAAAGGTAAGGGTAAAAGTAAACCCACGAAAAAGCCTACTGCGCCAAAGGGTGGTGTGGCCAAACCCAAAGGCAAAGAAGGTAAAGCTGACCAATCTGATGTTGATGTTTCCATTGTAAGGAAATAGGACATTGAAAGAGAAATTGCTAGGAGTATCTTGTAACTTTAAAGGACAAGAAACAAGGTAAGACTTTGATGAAAAATATTTTCAAGGTTTCTTTAACTACTACTAATTCTTCATTGTGGGTATTAGATACTGACAGTGGTTATAACATCTGCAATATGTTGCAAGGGTTCCAAATAAGTAGAAGGTTGAATAAAGGAGAAGTTAATCTACAAGTTGGAAATGGTGCAAAAGTTGCGGTCGTAGTTGTAGGATCGATTTCTTTAATAATGCCTACGGGCAAAGTACTTATGTTGGATGATTGTTATTACGTTCCTAAATTTGTTTCGAACATAATTTCAGCTTCTATGTAAGACAAACGTGGTTTTCGCATTAACATAGGCAATGGTATTTGCTCTATTTATTATAGTGATAATTTATATGTGAATGGCTATCTCCAACATGTTGTTTATGTCTTACCTAATGTGAATGCTAATTCGATTATGCATGTTTCAAGTCTTAGGAGGAAAAGAGATGATCAAGTAAATCATACATACCTTTGGCATTGTAGGCTTGGTCATATTGGAGAAAAAAGAATTAACAAGTTGTACAAGGAAGGGTACCTTGACAAATATGATTTTGAATCATATCCAACTTGTGAATCTTGTCTCAAAGAAAAAATGACCAAATCTCTATTTACTGGAAGTGGAGAAAGAGCTTCTGAATTATTGGGACTAATTCATACATATGTTTGTGGGCCCATGAAAATTCAAGCTAGAGGTGGATATTCTTATTTCATCACCTTCACTGATGATATGTCAAGATATGGATTTGTGTATCTTATGAAACACAAATCTGAATCTTTTGAAATGTTCAAAAAGTTCCGTAGTGAAGTTGAGAAACAGACTGGTAAAAGTATCAAAGTACTAAGGTCTGATAGAGGTGGAGAATATCTTAGTGAAGATTTTACTAGATATCTCAAAGAGAATGGGATTCTCTCACAGTGGACACCTCCAAGAACACCACAACACAATGGTGTGTCTGAAAGGAGAAATCGAACCTTATTAGATATGGTGAGATCTATGATGGAGTTCACTGATCTTCCAATTAATTTATGGGGATATGCTTTGGAAGCAGCAACATACTTACTTAATAAAGTTCCCACTAAGTCAGTCTCCACAACACCATATGAGATATAGAAAGGACGTAAGCCTAACCTCAAACACATTAAAGTTTGGGGTTGTCCATCTTATGTTAATAGACTGCAGTCTGATAAACTTGACTCAAGATCTGATAAGTGTAGGTTCATTGGGTATCCCAAGGAAACAATGGGATATTATTTCTATCACCCTTCTGACCATAAAGTGTTTGTCGCCGAGGAGCAACCTTTTTGGAAAGGGAATTTCTTTTAGAAGGAAATTATGATGGAGAAATAGAACTTGATGAAGTTCAAGAAACTAATGAAACAACACAATATAAAGATCATGAGACCCAAGTTGAAGAACCTTTATTGGATGTTTTGAAGTTGCCAAGGAAGTTGCCATCTTCAACGGTTGAAGTTCAAGAACTAAATGTAGTTCAAGAACAGGTTAATGAACCAGTTCCAAACCAAATTGAACACCAACCAAATCCAGCACAAGGTGAACAGGTTGTACAAGTACCTCTTAGAAGGTCTACACGAGAACGTCATGTACCAACTAAATTAAATCTAATGGTACAGGATGGTGTATCAAATGAGGTTGATCATAATGATGATGACCCTAAAACCTATGAAGAGGCTATACAAAGTTCTGATTATGAGAAATGGAAAAAGGCCATGAAATTCGAAATGGAATCCATGAAGGAAAATAAAGTATGGACTTTAGTTGAACCTTCAAAGGATATAAAACCTATAGGTTGTAAATGGGTTTAAAAGATTGGAGCAGACGGAAAGGTGGAGACCTACAAAGCCCGTCTTGTTGCCAAGGGATATCGTCATAAAGAAGGAGTCGACTATGACGAGACTTTCTCTCCCGTGGCAATGCTCAAATCAATTCGGATTTTGCTTGCTATAGCAGCATACTATGATTATGAAATATGGCAAATGGATGTGAAAACAACTTTCCTTAATGGTAAGCTAGAAGAGGATGTGTACATGACACAACCTGAAGGTTTCACATCTTCGTCTGATCATAATAAAATTTGCAAGCTACAAAGATCCATTTATGGACTAAAGCAAGCTTCTCGAAGTTGGAATATTCGCTTTAACAAGACAATTGAAAAGTTCAATTTTGTTACATGCGAAGAAGAACCTTGTGTGTACAAAAAGGTTAGTGGGAGCACAATTATATTCTTAGTGTTGTATGTTGATGATGTATTGCTCATAGGGAATGACATACCGGCATTGCAAAGTACCAAGATTTGGCTATCTGAACAGTTCTCCATGAAAGACTTGGGAGAAGCAGCTTATATATTAGGAATAAAGATCTATAGAGATAGATCTAGGAAGCTGCTTGGACTTTCCCAGTCTTTGTACATTGATACCATCTTAAAGAGGTATAACATGGATAATTCCAAAAGAGGCTATCTACCAATTGGCACTGGAATTACTCTCAGTAGGGAGGATTGTCCTAAAACACCTGAAGAGAGAGAACGCATGAGTAGGATCCCGTACACTAGTGCAGTGGGAGCTATCATGTATACCATGACATGTACATGTCCTGATGTGGCTTATGCACTTGGAGTGACTAGCCGATATCAGGCAAATCCCGGTGAGGAACATTGGAAGGTGGTGAAGACAATTCTTAAGTACTTAAGAAGGACAAAAGACCAATTCCTCATCTATGGAGATTCTGAGTTGAAACTTGAAGGTTATACTGATGCAAGTTTCTCTTCAGATAGAGATGATAGCAAATCTATTTCTGGTTATTTATTCACCTTAAATAGTGGTGCGGTGAGTTGGAAAAGTTCCAAACAAGCTACAGTAGCTGACTCAGTGATTGAAGAAATATATAGCAGTCAGTGAAGCTGTATGGATGAAAAAGTTATTAACTGAACTTGGTGTGGTCCCTTCAATAGAAGGTGCGATTCCACTGTTGTGTGACAATACTGGAGCAATTGCTTAAGCAAAAGAACCAAATCACACCAAAAGTCCAAACACGTTCTGCGAAGGTATCACTTGATAAGAGAGATCATTGAACGTGGAGACGTCGAGATTCAAAAGGTTGATGGAAAGGAAAATGCAGCACACCCATTCACTAAAACTTTTGGCGCAAAGGAGTTTGACAAGCACAAGTGGAAATTGGGGATGAAGTACAAGAGCGATTGGCTCTAGTGCAAGTGGAGATTGTTAGTAATATAGTAGATATGCCCTAGATCCAATATCACATTTGATGATTTGAACATATTTTTGTGAACGTTATTTGATATAAAAATATATGGCATTTGATATTCTTTTATCATAGTTACTATTAATTGTTTGATTAACTTGATAAGGTCCTTGATTAAATTTTGAGACTTGACACTGTGATGGAGATCATGATAATGAGAGTAAAGTTTCTTATAGTTTAATCTAAATTTGTTCTTGATCATAGGATTATTAAATTGGACATTAGTAATTCGGTTAGATCAATATTTATGTGATCGTCTTTATGGGATAAAGATTAGTTGATCTCATTAACTAAATCACATAGATAGATGATGCATATAGAGATATGATCATTGAACCGACTCATTAGATAATTCCTAATGGTTAGAATTACCATAAACTGTCAATAGGATATTCTCTTGAAGAATGTGATGTAACAATTTCCTTTGACCAGAGATCATCATAGTAATTGACAAGTTATTTATTGTACTTTAATACCAGACACCTATGTCCCTAGGGCGATAGTTGAAAGGATATTGGGTATGATTAAATACTTGTAGAATTAGTGATTGATCAAGATGGAATCTGTCAACTCTTGGTAATGAGTTTAAGCTCCTTGTTGTCATGAATTATGACCAAACTAAGACCTTGGCTAGGGCAATTGAATGAAAGAAGAAATGAGTTTCTTAGGTCATTCAATGGTCGATTATATTTGATATGAACACATAGTTGGTCGCCTATTAGGATTTGACAGCTGAACCATATCCTAGGGTGATCCAGAGCTATAAGGACAGAAGGAATTACTACATTATTCTTCTACTGGTTCTTGAAAGAAATTGTATACTTCATGTTATCCGGTCGTTAAGGAGTGTTGCTAGACGCCACCCTTGATTAGTATATTGATGTGATCAATTTACTACTGGTTTAGTTTTAAACCTATGGGGTCGCACACTAACGAGTGTTCTGATCTTTGCTAAATGATTAATTATTTTATTGTTTGGTAATTAAATTAAAGAATTTAATTAGTCAAACAAATTTGGTTATTAGTCCAAATAAAGTATTATTATATTCTTTGCTAGCACAGAGGATATAATTAATACTGTGAACAAATTGAAAATTTCTATTTGGAATAGAAAATTAAACTATATCTCTAGGATAATATATATATATATATAAAAGAATTGTAAGTTGAATCCAACTTTGAATTGGATCAACTGGAAAGTCCATAAGGACACGTCTGCCACCTCAATTCCATTTAGAATGGGATTCATAATCCTCTCTATATGGAAGTATTGTACTCCATATGGCATTGGACTTGCACGTGAAGTCAATGCCTTAATTAACCCGTTCCTACCCCATTTGGAAAAGGTTAGTAACTAAGGTATATGTCAGTATAAATATACATGAAGGCTTCACGTAGGAGGGTTAGATTGAACGAAAGAAAAGGTCACAAAATGAGAGATACGTTGCTGACGAGAAAATTGTCTTCTTGTCCTGCTGCTACTACGCTGAAAGTTTTGGAGAAATTTATCAGCATAGTATTTTGTTCAATTTGCTCGCGAGTTTCATTGATCAAAGAGTTGATAGCAAGGATCGGTCTTGGTGTAGATACGCATAGAATCTTCGCACTATCGAAGAAGATTTTTGAAACAAGACTTTCTTCACCAGGTATATCACTTTGTATCGGTTTACAACACAATTTTTGGACGCCCGTGTATATCACATTGTATTTCGTATATATAATACAAATTTTCATGGATATACACATATACATATAATATACATGAGATATCACTGATGTACATAAAAATAAAAATATAATTGTGAGAGAAAATATTATTTTAGTATACAAAAAAAACTAATTTTTGATGTACACAAAGAAGAAAAATAAACTTATGATATCTATTTTGGTATACATATGTCCGATGTGCTATACACTGTGATATACAGATAATATAGTATTTTTATTGTAATATATATTGATATAAATGCAGTAATAACTATATATATAATTTTATATTGTTGATATACAAAGGATAATATTATTTATATACAAATAATGATAATAAAATTTTAATATACATGTTGGTAGGGGTGTTCATGGTTCGGTTTGGATCGGTTTTCCCCTAAAAAGAAACCAAACCAAGTAAGTCGGTTTTTCAAATATTAGAACCAAACCGAACCAATTAAGTCGGTTTTTTCTCGGTTCGGTTTATGTCCGTTTTTTGGTTATTTCGGTTATTTGTCGGTTTTTTCTTAAATATAAGACATATACTACCAAACACATATTTCAGCGACCACATTTTTAACGTAACACTATCAAATCAATTGCTCTTTGAGAAATCTATTATTTACCAAGATATATTGATGATAATTGAATTAAATAGTGATGAATAATTTAAGGACTCAATTAAAAATAT
>NW_017674526.1:49764-63279 GCF_001879085.1 Nicotiana attenuata
AAGTTTTATTAGCATATTACTTTATTAAATATTTTTCTCTGAAAGTTTTTTTATGTCTTTATTTTCGTTTTATTTATTTTAAAATAATTTTAAAACTCCAACTTCAAACTAATCCCCATTTTGAATTGTTAATTTATTATTTTTTTTAATTTCGTTTTTAATTTTAAAATTATTTTAAAACTCGAACTTGAAACTACATCCCGATTGAATGGGTAGTTTTTCTTCTCTTTCTTTCGTTTTTTTTATAGCTAATTTTTTTTTTTGCTTTTTTATTTTAAGATAATTTAGAAACTCCAACTCGAAACTACTCCCACCCAATTTGAATGGGTAGTTATTATTTTATATATTTATTTTTCGTTTTTTAATTATATTTAATTATAAGATATCTATATTTATTAATTCAAATAAAGTAACTAATTAATATATATATATATATATGTGATATTTTATTTTGTTTTATTATTTTATTTTTTATATATTGTATTAGCCATTGTTTAGTATTCGCTTTCATTTTGTAATATATGAGAAGATATATAATTTATTAGTGATGAAATATTTTTTGGTTTAAATTTTATTCTGTTGTTGTTAATAATATTATCTAAATTTTAATGAATAAAATCTCTGTTAAACTATCGGGACATATACAGGGAGCACATTGAATAAATTTTTTGTTATGTATTTTTCTTTCTTATATCATCTAATATATAATATTATTACATTTTTAATAGAAAAATTTATTAGCATATTACTTTATTTAATATTTTTCTCTAAAAGCTTTTTAAATTCTTTATTTTGGTTTTATTTATTTTAAAATAATTTTTGAAACTCCAATTTGAAACTAACCAATAACTAATATCTATAGATTATAAGATATGTATATTTATTAATCCAAATAAAGTAACCAATTAGTATATACATTATGCCATGTGGCATTTTTTTAGGTTGCCAGTTGGCTTAAGGAGAGGGCTTTTTTCTCTCCTTTTAATAATATATAAATATAGATTATAAGATATCTATATTTATTAATCCAAATATATATATATATATATATATAATGTGTGTGTGGTGTGGGGGGGGGGTGTAGTTTTTATTTTATTTTATTGTTTCTGATGATAGGTTATAATTTGCATATATTATCGCTTATTACACTCGATTTATTTACTGCACTTTAATTGAGTTTGCGCTTTAATCGCTAGTGTTTGCACTAAATTGTGTGTTTTATGCCTTGTGTAAAGGTGTGATTCCGAGCTATATAGATGTTATGGAATGAATTTAAGTGATTTGAAGCTTTGAAGTCTGAGTAAAAGCTCAAGGAACTAAGCCGGGATCGTGTTCGGGGGTCAAATTTGATAATTAAGTACGAACGAAGACTTGAGGAGGCATATTGCGCACTGTCTAGTAAAATAGACATAACTTTTTGCTCAGAACTCCATTTGGGCTCCACAATATATGGTTGGAAATCTAACTCAAAGGGCTACAACTTTCATGTTTTACGTTTTTCCAAATTCCAAACGGAACGGGGTGAACTGAAGAATCATGGGGACATATTTTGGACATAAATTAGACCTAAGGAGGCAGGAGACACTACTTTAGGGTTAGACAACACCCTTGGAGGCAAGAACACATTGGGAGCAAGGCGGAGAATTCTTCTACGAGTTTTTCCTTCCTCTTCCTATTTTTCATTGTTGGTTATGACTTTTAGTATTGTAGTTTTACATACTATTATGAATAGCTAATTTGTTATCTAGAGTTTTGATAGAACCTTTTGTAGGATAAATTCTTGTTATGTTTTTATATAATTGAGCCATAGCTTTTCTCTATTTGTTCAACTACGTTTATATTCTGGTTGATTGAAGAGCTCTCAATTAGCTGTGCCTATTTAGTATGCATAACTCGGGAGAGAGTGCATATTTAGGTAATTGTTGAACAACACTACTCCCAGAGTATATGAGGGATCAATAACCGAGGGTTTAAAGGCGTGATTAGGGATAACGAAGCCTTGGGTGCGATCTGAAGTGAGCTGTATTAAAAGCCAGCTAGCGTAGCTCGGGAGAGCGCGTCTAGTAAATTGTCGTAATTACTCGGGAGAGATTTACGGTAATAAGAGTGCTCATGATCGGTAGAGAATACTTGGGCGAAATTATAGAAGACATAGCGGGAAGGATTCCGACAATAGGGGAAATCATAACTTTAGACCTCCTTAATCTTTTTTCGAACCCTCAGTATCGTTAGTTGTTAATTTACTATTTTAATTTGTTAGTTAAGTAGTTAAACACAAGAATCTTAATATCTATAGGTTAGGAATTTTTCAAGCTTGTCTTCTTGGTGATAGTGAACAGCTGTAGCTAAACCTTAGTTCTCTGTGGGATTCGACTCCGGACTTGTAAACCGGATTATATTTGCAGCGATCGCTTAGTCCTTTTTATAAGGCATAGTTGAGCGTGATCATTTTCGTTTTTTATATATTTTAAATTCAAAAGTAATAACCAATAACTAATTATAAACTAAATAACTAATTATGCCATGTGGCATTTTTCTAGGTTGCCACTTGGCTTAAGGAGAGGGCTTTTTCCTCTCCTTTTAATAATATTTAGATTATTTCCTCCAATTGGAGGAAAATGACTTGATAAGGAAAATATTTTCCAAAACATTTAAGCCAATCAAACATGGAAAAAAAAAATATTTTTCGGAAAATGTAAAATAATTTCCTTCGTACCAAACACGCCCGTAATCTTAGAAAGAACAAATCATCCACAAATTTGACTTATAGTGAGCGATATCATTAAAGTTAAATTTTATTATTAGATGAGGTTATATACAAAATTATTAGAAGGAGAGTCAAGCTCAGAAGGACATTGACAACAGGGAGGAGAACAGTGAGAAAGGAAGATTAATCAAAGGTAAAATGAAAGAGAGACCTCAGGAAAAGAATCAAAAGGGAGTTTTATCTGATGCAGAAGTGGAAAAGATGCTTAGCCAAAATAGGTTCAGCTCCTTGAGAATACAAGAAAAGGTGGCGACTAAAGAAGTTGAAAGGGACACTAGCTCCTCTGATAAACTCCCCCCATGATAATCTGCTCATGGAATATCAGAGGGCTAAACAAGCCCTACAAGCAGAAGAAATTCAATAACTTTATGCTCAAGAATAAAGTTACCATAGTAGGCTGTCTTGAACAAGGGTTAAAGACAATAAGATGATTAAAGTAAGAAGAAAGTTTGAAGGAAAACGAGCTATATTTACAAACTATAATACAGCTCCTAAGGGGAGAATATGGGTGTTCTGGAAAGCTCAGTTGGTAGATGTTCAGGTGCTTATGGTCAAATGACCAAATGGTCCACTGTCATGTTAAAGATAGAGGATCAAAATTCACCTGTGAACTGACTTATGTATATGGGCATAATACGAAATTAGCTAGAAAGGATTTATGGGAACAACTCAGAAGACTTAACAACAACATAACTGAGCCATGGCTGGAAATGGGGGACTTCAATACCATGATGTCAGTCAATGATAGACTTAATGGGAACCCAGTCCACCAAGCAGAAATCCTAGACTTTCAGAACTGTATCACAGACGTGGGATTGGGACAATTGAATAGAAAGGGATGGCAATGGCCGTGGTGTAAAAAAAGAGAAGCATCAGAGAGAATATATAGTAATATTGATTGGGTATTTGGCAACTCTCAATGGTTTATGATATATAATGACATTGAAGCATTCTATGATGCCCTAGGTGTTTCAGACCATTCCCCAATTATCCTAAGAACTGAAAGAATTAAGCAGGGACTCCCTAGACCATTCAGATTATTGGAGGTGGTGATGCAGACTCAAGAATTCAAGGAGGCAATGCAGCAGATATGGAATCAAACCATAGAGGGATATGCCATGTATTCCTTATGGAGAAAACTGTACTTACTGGAACAAAAAACAAAGCACCTGAACAAAGAATTCTCCTTAGTGGAAAGGAAGCTGGAAACAATGAAAGCAGAGCTGAAAAATGATCAAGAAAAGCTGAGCACAGACCTGTTTAATAATCAGTTAATAAACAAAGAGAAGGAGCTGCTACTTCAAATAGAGAGATGAGAAGGTACACATGAACAAGTATTAAGGCAGAAATCTCGAGCCAGCTGGATTCAAGCAGGAGACTCAAACTCGAAATTCTTCCATGCTCAAGTGAAGGCTAGACAAGCTAGGAACATAATTGCCTCTATCTATAATGAGCAAGGGGTAAGAATAACTGAACCAAAGCTGGTTGAACAAGAATTTCTTAATTTTTTCCAAAGCTTGTTGGGAAAATGTGCAACAGAGTTACCATGTTTGGATGTTAACATTATAAGACTGGGACCATGCCTTACCAAGGAGCAACAACAAGGGGTGCTTCAACAGGTCACAACAGAAGAAGTTACTCAGATAGTCAAAGAGATGCCGAATGATAAATCCCCTGGTATTGATGGCTACACAGCTAAATTCTTCAAGAGACATTGGGATATGATTGGAACTGAAGTTACAGAGGCAATCCTGGAGTTCTTTGCAAATGGGAAGCTACTGAAGAATGTCAACTGCACAACTGTCACACTGATCCCTAAAGTAGCAAGCCCAACTTATGTAAAGGAGTACAGACCAATAGCATGATGTACCACTATATACAAGGTGATAGCCAAGATTTTAACTGGAAGACTAAAAAAAGTGGTAGATCACATTGTAGGGCCTACACAGTCTGCATTCATTGAAGGAAGAAATATACTGGATAATGTCATCCTGGCCCATGAATTAGTTAAAGGATATACAAAAAAAGGTGTATCACCAAGGTGTCTGATAAAAGTGGATATAAGGAAAGCATATGATTCAGTGGAATGGCCATTCCTGAAGATGGTACTGCTAGAATATGGAATCCCTGTTAAGATGGTGAACCTGATCATGGAGTGTGTCACAACTGTAAGCTACTCATTGCTGATTAATGGAGGATTGACACCTAAATTTCAAGCAAAGAAAGGATTAAGACAGGGGGATCCTATGTCACCCTATTTGTTTGTGTTAGTCATGGAATACCTCAATCGAAGTTTGAAGACACTTGAGCATATACCAGATTTTAACTACCACCCAAAGTGTGCCAAACTCAAGATATCTCATATATGCTTTGCAGATGATTTGATTATGTGTTGCCGAGCAGATAGACTCTCAATCAGGCTAATGTTGCAGGCATTTCACCATTTCTCTGAAGTAACTAGCCTACAAGCAAACATGGAAAAAAGCTCATTCTATGTGGCTGGAATAACAGAGGAGTTTAAAGAGTCAATCCTGGAAGAGATGCACTTCTCATTAGGAGAATTCCCCTTCAGAATTGTCAACAAAAAAACTGACCACTCAACAATGTATGCCACTGGTGGAGAAAATCACTGCAAGAATCAAGTGTTGGACCACCAAATTCTTATCATATAGTGGTCGATTACAATTAATTAAAAGTGTGCTATTTGAAATGCAAACGTATTGGGCACAGATTTTCCTAATACCAAAAAAGATATTGCACATGGTGACTAATGTGTGTAGGACATTCCTATGGACAGGGAGCAATGAACCATCAAGAAGGGCATTGGTAGCATGGGAAAGAATGTGTACGCCAGGTTCAACAGGAGGATTGGGAATCATGGACTTCTACACATGGAACAAGGCAGCTTTAAGCAAACTCTTATGGGCTATCACTGCAAAGAAGGACATTCTATGGGTAAAATGGATCCATAACTTCTACATAAAGAAAAGGGATACCAATACTATGTCAACTCCAAAGTAGGCTTGCTGGATTGTTCGGAAGATATTTGATATAAGAGAATGGCTAGAGGCTGTGGACATGACCGGAACTATTAACACATGCTGCCAGCAAAAGAAATTTAGTATAAAAAATGTATACATAGCTGCAAGGCCAAAATTTCAAAAAGTTCCATGGAAGAACCTTGTACTGGGAGTTAGTACTATACCAAGGCATAGGTTTCCATATTGTACGGTTAACGTTCTCGAACCAAAGACTTGCGAACAGTTGATAGACTGACAAAATGGAAGATTGATGTGCCAAAGGAGTGTGTGCTGTGTACCAGCCAGAAAGAAGAAGCGCATAATCATATGTTCTTTGAATGTGAATATGCAAAGTCGATATGGGCTACACTACTGAAATGGATGGGAGAAAAGCACTCAATTGGAAGCTGGGATGGAGAAATACAATGGCTAACCAAGAGAGTCAACAATGGGAGACCAAGGGCTCAAATCATGAAGTTCTTATTTGCAGCAACAATATATTTCACCTGGCTGGAAAGAAACAAGAGAAGATTTCAAAAGCAACATACTAACTATGCAACGACAATCAGAGAGATCACTCTACAACTGCACATAAAGGGACAACATCAGAGTAAATGGAAGAACTTGTTAGAAAAATTAGATAGATTTCCTATATGAAACAATGTATAGAGACTAGCATGCTAGAAAAGAAACAGGAAGATACTGTAATAGGTTATGCTGATAGGATCTAGCTCTAGAGTCCCATGAGCTAGCGGTTGTACATATTCCATTGGTTAAATATAAAAATTTTTGTTTTGACCAAAAAAAAAAAAAACTATATTTTTTTTGTATGAAAGATAACTAGTATATATTTTAAACCATGCGTACAGGGATCATATTACATAGGCTAATAATATATGTACTATCTTCTGCCTCATAAACTACGTGAGGTATCGCCCCTAAGATTTTCACTTTGACGATCCTCTAAACTAATGGAGACAGCCATTGTACTGCTTAAGTTCTCAAAATAATTTGTAGCCGTCTAAGTAGATACATGATTATTAACAAAACGTATATTGCTGGCTTGGAATTCAAGTTGTTGCACAGCTATGGTTGGAACCATGCGCTGAGATGAAAATCCCCTCTGGTCTGCTAGTAGTTGAGTTGATACCGAAAATGGTGGTCTAACAAAAATTTGCAACATGTCAGCAACTGGCATACTACTTCCTAGCTTTGCAAGATGGTCTGCTACCCCATTTTATTCCCTGTACGCATGCATGACTACTGGATCACGGAGTAGCCTGAGGAGGTGCCTGCAGTCAAAAATTAAGTTAGAATATTTTGAGTTACCGCTGCCTAAAAGTGTGGTTACCTCCTTTGCATCTATTTCCATTTTCAGTGGTAGCAGTCGGAGTTTTATGGCAATACTTAAGCCTTTGATAAGAGCTTGCAATTCTAATCTTTGGTTGGACCGGCAGATTCCATACCCAAGTAAATTCATTCCATTGGTTTTTTGAATAAGTGCCATTATCGATCAGTGCTTTGTACATTGGTTGCACAGTGAACTTACCATTATTTGTTAGGCCCCATAAAAGTTGATCTAGTTGTTGCCCATAAAGCGAGATGTATTGTTTAGTAATTATCGAATTTAATTCACAAGGAATTTCAAAACAAAAATTTCCCCAGTCCCAAACTTTATTTTTGAGAAAGGTAGAGACAGTCTGATCAGCATTTGATTTAGGTAGTGGACCTATGAGCTTTGATCGCAAAGTTGTACCTATATTTAGCCAAGGATCAGTCCAGAGGTTAATATGGTACTTATATTTAAATAATATTTGCATTTTTCAACCTTTATTTTTTGTAATTTCATTAGTTGCTCATATTTATTTTTCTTCATATAGAATAATTGTGTTGTTATTCTAGTTTTGAAACTACACATCCTAATATTAGAAACAACGAGTCATTAATAAACATGGCATATAATGAGCGATGTCATTTAATTAAAATCTCATTATTGAGTAAGGTTATAAACTTATGTTTTTTATTTCATTTGAATTATATTTACTTAAATTATGTTGAAACTTATTTTATGTTATATTGTAATTTTACATAAGAGTATTATGTTATCTAGCTTAAGTTATATTTAGCACCTGTGATTATTTCAAAGTAAGGTTTGGAAACTCGGAAATTTACTTGAGAGTTGGTCATAACTGAGGCCTGGAATAAGTGGCTGAGTTAACTTTTTAGGCAAAATACATAAGTTACCCCCCGAACTATGACTCAAATTCCTATTATACACTTTCTAGGAACGAATATTACTTCACACACACAACCTTTCCAAAGTGTATCTAATACACACTACTATGCCCACGTGGATAGTGCCTGTTTTTTCCAACGAATGAGTCGCGTGAACAGAAGAATTTTGTGTCTGATGTCAATGCTTTTTAGTTTTTTAAAATTTTAAATTGAGTCATCTTTTTCCTTTTTTAAAATTCTGCCATAGCTACTCCTTGAGCTCCACCACACGATCTCCTTCTTCTCAAATAGACATACCACGATTTCTCATATCTCTTCTCGTTGCAGAGAAGCTTAACGATTTCTCATATCTCTTCTCGTTGCAGAGAATTTTCCAAAATTTTTTTCAACCATTAAAGCTTAGCTCAAACTTTTGCACATTCTTTAATTTTATAATGGATGGTTTTTTAAATAACTGACTTGTGGCTATGACAATTAATGGCGGTCGAACTTTTACAGAAGTGAAATGGAAAATGAGTTGGATCTGAACTCAAAAATTTTGATTCAATTTCAGCGGAAAAAGATGAAGTTTTGGGTGTATTTTCTAGTAATTTTTGTTAGTTGATGGTGGCTTTATTATTAAGTAAAAGATGAAGGGAAGAGACTATGGTGTTTGATGGTGACAGAGGAGGAAGACGGCCATGGTAGTTTAGATGAGGAAGATGAGGGGTATAATTATAATTTTAATTATTTTATTTTTTAAATGAAACATGTCACTGTTTGATTGGTGCGTGAAATTAAACATATTCTGAAAAATCGATTAAGAAAAAAGTGGCGTGCCTTAGATACACTTTGAAAAGGTTGGGTGTGTAAAGTAATATTCGTTCCCAGAAAATGTGTAACAGGGATTTGGGTCATAGTTCGGGTGAAAACTTATGTATTTTTGTTATTGCAGAACTTGTTTATTTATTTGTTTAGATTTCTTTCTTGCTTTATATAATATTGTTACAGCTTATATTGTTGAAGCCCCGCCGTAGCCTCGTCACTACTTCGTCGAGGTTAGGCTCGGCACTTACTCAGTACATGAGGTCGGTTGTACTGATACTACACTCTGTGCTCTTTTGCACAGATCCAGGTACCGGTCAGCAGTGGAGTTAGTTCGAGCAGCTTTCCTATTCATTTGGAGACACGAGGTACATCTGCCGGCGTTCGCAGATCCAGAGAGTCTTCTCATATTTTACATACGCTGTTTTATTGTATTCAGAACAGTTATACTATTTCTTTCAGCCCAGTATTTGTAGTACTCTTTAGTAGTTCGTGAATTGTGACACCAAACTCTGAGGTAGTTCTAGATATATTTATATAATTAGCTCGTGGTTCGTTTTTTATTTAATTGTTTAGTATTTTATCTGTGGAATTTACCTGCATTTAGTTACTTTAAATTTATTTATTGATACTTAATAAAATAATCAAAGGGAATTAGATACTCGAATTCTAACATTGACTTGCCTAGCAAGTATGGTGTTAGGCGCCATCACGATCCCTAAGGTTGGGAATTTGGGTCGTGACATAATTTGTTCAAAAAGTTGGTCAAAAATAATATTTGTGAGCCTAATGAAGTCACGTATGCAACGGTCATGAATGGTCTTTGCAAAAAGGGTCATACTAAAAAATCTTTGGATTTGCTCCGATTAATGGAACAAGGAAGCACTAAGCCCGACCCATGCATCTACAACATCATTATAGATGCCCTTTGCAAAGATGGGATGCTAGATGATGCTATTAGCCTTTTGAACGAGATGAAACAAAAAGGCTTTCCTCCAAATGTTGTTACTTATAATTCATTGATTGATGGTTTGTGTAAGTTTGGTCAGTGGGAAAAGGTTAGGACATTGTTTCTTGAGATGGTACATCTTAATATTTATCGAAACGTGTACACCTTTTTCAGTAATCGATGGACTATGCAAAGAAGGAAAAGTTGAAGACGCCAAGGAAATTCTGAGATACACGATGGAAAAAGGTGTAGAGCCTGATACGATCACCTACAATGCGATAATAGATGGATATTGTTTGCGTGGTCAAATGGATAGGGCGAGGAGAATATTAGATTCCATGATTGATTGGAGGATTGAGCCTAGTATTATTACATATACCACATTAATAAATGGGTATTGTGGGAACAAGAAAATGGACGAGGCCATGCAATTGTTTCTTGAAATGTCTCAAAAGGGATTGAAACCTAATATTTTTACTTGCAATATTGTCTTGCATGGTCTGTTTGAAGTTGGAAGAACTAGCTCGGCACAAAAATTCTTTGCTGAGATGCTATTTACAGGGCACATCATGCCAACTTACATACATTCATTGCACTTAGCTTAGTGGTTATTTTAAGAACGGACTTATTGAAGAAGCTATGTCACTCTTTGATAAGTTAGAAAGGAACAGAGAAGATCCATATATTGAGATTTATAACGTTCTCATTGATGGATTGTGCAAAACTGGTAGACTCGGCAAAGCTCATGCTATTTTTGAGAAGCTTTCATTAATAGGTTTACATCCTGAAGTGATAACTTACACTAGAATGATTAATGGATTTTGCCAAGAAGGCTTGTTGATGAAGCTAAAGATATGCTAAGAAAAATGAAAGAGAATGGTTGTTTGCCAAACAACGCAACTTATAATGTTATTATGCACGGATTTCTCCCAAGTAACAAAATCAGTACTCTCTGTAACTTAGAAATTGCTGTAGAAACAATGTTTTCTACAATTTATTAGGTCTTGGTTACATCAACCATAAATGGAATACCAGAGCCAACAAGATCAAAACCAAACTTCTATCCCTGAACTATGTTGTTTTACTGCAATTGACACATAGCTTGTTAAAATCTGACAGGGTATATTATTATGGAACTGTATCCAAATTATTAAGTGAGAACCAGTTTGATAATCTATTTTGGTTTTGGAAATATTGCATAAGCTTCGTGCGACTTAGATATTGTTAGAGCTTATTTTGTTCATAGACATCAGATTTGTTTATGGGCTTCTTGCTCTTATTTTGAACATCTTTGATATTAGATTCAGGTTTCTTGGTCCTCAGTTTCCCAAGTGCTTCCAATGAAGAGGAGTGTTTAACACTGCTAATAAGTGCTGAGCAATTCGCTCGTTCTTCACCAACTACATAATCTTTCACGGACCCTGCATAAGCATTATACATCTATATCTATCTATATTATATTAAAAGTGGGAACTCCTAAACCTAAAAGTTAAATTACCATTTTACCCTTCTTATTAATCATCCTATTTAATTATTATTAAACAAAAAAAAAAACTACCAAAAGACACTAACGCTTCAAACGCCACAACCAACCCTTCATATCTCTTTATCCCATACATGTATCAAGGCCTTTTCCACAAAGACGTCCAAAGAATCCTTGTCTTGGCCATAGACATCAATCTCTTCAGCAAGTAGGAAAATGCCAGAGAAAGAAATTAAGGTACATATCCACATAATCACTTTTCCTGGTTTTTTAGGCCACCGCTTAGGATTTTTTTTTTTTTGGTTGGTGTGTCATTTCTTTATCTTTTTTTCTCTCTATTTCAGAGTGGGTACTTACTATTTCTATCAGGATAGATGTATGGTTGACATGATTAGAAAAACAAGGATATATGACATTTTTTTTCAAGATTTAAATTTAGTTTCTCGTGATTTTCATAGACTCATTAATGACTAAATAAATAAATTTGCAATCATAATATGCATGAAAGAAACACAGTATAGTATGAGATTTCGACCATTTATCTTAATATTAGTTTGTAAAAATTGAATTCTATAAATCACCAAGCATAAAAAAAATTAAAAAATATGAATAGAAAAGTAAAATTCAATTTACTGCATCGCCATCTGATGCAACTAAGTTGTTGTCGTTGTTTAAGAAGTCCTATAAGTTATATCCTAACAATGTGACATATATTTACAAGAATGTCGCAAGAGTGAGTGAGCCAACGAAGATTGAGGAGGGAAGAGAAGTTGGCGACGTCAAAAATTTCTCTCTATTTCAGAGCGGTTCGGACTTGAAAGAAGTAAAAAAATTTCTCGATAAAGAATGTTCAATATATGTTATATACGTCTAAAATTTAATATTTTACTAATGTACACGGTATAATTTCTCATGATATTTTGACAAAGGATGGTCAATTGACCATCCTTAGTAAAAGGTGGTTTCACCCCTCAAGAGAAGTCAAACTGGACCATGTATAGCATGTATCAATATCTATTGTTTTACGCTGCCTTTAGGGGAGTGATCAAGACTTGATGTCTTTATTCTAAAATTGAAAAGTCATAAAGTTTAAATTATGGTTCGGCCTCTACTTAAGACTTGAAGTTTGTGATGAGAAATAATGTATATATTTTATTATTTGATGTTGCAAAATATTTATTAGATTGCAATATCAAAAGCGTATATCCAATCAATCTTTTAACAATAGCTTCATATCTTTAGCATCTAACCAATTTACCTACAATAACATTGATATGCTATTTTATCTCTTTTGCTATACTAATTTTCAAGTGTTGATTGTAGTGCAATGCATTGGTAGATCAATGTGCTTCCCTCTTCTTCCTAGAGATCTCCACTATAAAGCTCACGACATTTGCCAGAGATTCGGAGAACATAAAAGTTTAGAAAGAATCAGAGTAATAAATCATGGAGAAAGTGACAACAAAATCGGATGCACTATTATTTATTTATAATTTCTACGTTTGTGTTTTTTATGAAAGACAACTGATGTAAACATTAGGGTAGAAGAGTTATTTTATTGCAATAAATTATTGTGTGTGTAAGAGACATCGAATATAGTTACATGTTGATTTAACTTTGTGTTCTATTGCTAATATATATGGGATATTTTATAGTGACATGCATAAGATCATTTAGAAATTTACTTTCAAGTTATTAGGTGATATGAAGTACTTTAATTAGAAGGATCATATTTATCGTTTGTAATCTATCTATCTATATTATTATAAAGCACGAATGTTAGGAAGTTAAAATGTTAAGAGACGAAAATATCCTCGAAAAGATGATCGACCTTTTTGCCCTTTAAAGTTAATATTTTCTTTATGTACCAATTTAATGATGGGTATAAATATAATTTTGAGTTAGGACTAAGTAACCTTTTTCTGTTGGGATTCAATTCATTCTAAAATATAAAGTTTCTCTTCAAAGAAACAACTCCATAATTGGATAAAATTATAACATTGAGAATTATAATATTACTTATATGAGAAACGTCGGCAAAAATAATAATTCTACGAGCAGGTAAAAGGATTTGTCATATTTACAAGCATTAATTGTTTCTAATTTTATTATTTATCACAATCAATCTATACGTGTAGAATTGTAGTAGTTTTAGAACTTTATTTCTTGTCTTCATTAGTCAAGGATTCCTTCATACTTGTAAAAATCTAACTATCCTTGGCTTAGTCATCTATGCACTACCGTATTTTTAAAAAAA
>NW_017674526.1:64681-67403 GCF_001879085.1 Nicotiana attenuata
GTCAATTATAAAAACCTTACGGAAAATGATTAGTTTAGTAGTAATTGCCCAAGTTTGAATGTGACAAAATCAAAATGTCAAGTATGTGTGGAATCTAAGTATGTTTAAACATCCTTATAAGTCGGTTGAAAGGAATTCAAATCCTTTAGACTTAATTCACACAGATATTTGTGACATGAAGTCAATACCATCTCGCGGTGGAAAGAAGTATTTCATAACTTTATTGACGATAGTACTCGATATTGCTATGTTTACTTACTTAATAGTAAAGATGAAGCAATAGACGCATTCAAGCAATACAAAAATGAAGTTGAAACGCAACTTAATCCAGAAAATGATAATTTTCTATATATTTTTATATATTAAGTTATTTATTGTACAATATTAACCAATATTAGTCACTTTTAAGAGTTGACGAATTAACCCAAATAGCCGCCCACCCTACCACTTAAACTAAAAATAGTCGGTAAATATATAGTATATGTATAATATATGCATAAGTTATGCATTATATGTGTATAATTTTGTGTAATAAACGTATAATCTATATATATGACTAAAAAAAGTAAATGATTAATATAGCCGGCTATTCGTGTAAAGATCCCTTTAGCTTGCATTGTCACTCAACAATTTTTTTCTAGGAACTACATATCCAACTTCTTTCTTCAAATCTTTAAAGGGCCGAAATTAATGCCGGATAAAAAGGATTTCGGTTATAGTTTTCCCTGCGATGGCCAAGAACGAGATGGTACTTGTGATATTTCGCCATGGGAATTATTCAATCCTTTTTTGTGTCTTATTTGACAAATATATGAAGAATTGTGATAAAAATATTTTTTTGTTACTTTTTTATTTTTAATATCAAATCATACAAATAATAATTTTCACAAGATATTCTCATAAAAGTTTTCACAATCATAATAAGGTATCAGAGAACCTTTGCGGGACATAATTTCTTCCTTCGTTAAACTAGCTAAGGACCAACATTCATTTTTAGGAACTTTAACTTTTTTTCATAATACAAATATATTAATAATATTGATCTATTTTTTGTGAGATATTACTGGGTATGTTGTTGTTGTAGTTGTTGTTGTAATATTGATCTAATTTTTATAGTGATGTATTCATTGATATAGGTACGTGCGAAGCGCGTACCCTAAGACTAGTATACTAAATATTGCATAAGTCTTTTGATTAATTTATTATCACGCAACTGAATTCTACATTTGGTACGTCCGTACGTTGTTTTTCTTATGAAAGCTAGAGTCTAAGCAAATTGAAAATAAAAAATTCTAAATAAATTTAGTTTAAAATTTAAATTTCAATGAGAAGTCTCCCAACAAACAAATAAGGTTTACCTTTTAAGTCTAAGGGGTGTGTTTGGTACGAAGGAAAATATTTTTCCGAAAAATATTTTTCAATTTTTTCATATTTGGTTGGCCTAAATGTTTTGGAATATATTTTACTCATGAACTCATTGTATGGGTCAGAATCCGATCTCACGGTAATTAACGGAGTTAATCTCGTCTTGAGTTAATCCATAATTAATAAGTGGTATGGCCACTTATTCATAACAGGATTCGACTCTTGTCCGATTTAATCTGCGAGGGCACGGCCCATTCATTCCCCATGAAGACGGAACTTCAGCGTGGCCACGACCATTTATTGCCAGCTCACGAAGCTCACATCTATAAATACTAAAAGTGGAAGCCCTAGAAGGGGGCTGCTTCTTCACCACTATTCACAAAAGAGAGAGAGAAGAGAAAATATACCCATCTTTTGGGAAGAGAAAACACCATTGTAAGGCTCTGAACCTCTTCATGGAGAGGCAGACCAAACCAATATTATCAATAAAAGCTGTTAAGATTTCTTCTCCTAACCTTGAGTACTTATTTTCATGTTCTTCGCTTGGTCCAATGGATTATTACGATTTGCTATGATTTTCCCGTAACTTATTTGTATTGTTTTGCACTCATAAAGCATACGATAATTTTTGAGCAAACACTCATTTTCCTCTAATTGGAGAAAAATGTTTTCCCTATCAAGAGAAGGGAAAATATTTCCCGAAACTCCTTCTCATGTTATAGATTGATTTTTTTTCATGTCAATAAATGAGTATTTTTTTCCGAAAAATATTTTTCACTCACCAACCAAGGAAAATAAGTGATAAAATCACTCATTTCCCTGAAAACATTTTCTATCCTTCATACCAAACACCCTAAGTCTCATCTAATTTCAATATTTTTTAATTTGAATTTTTGCATCAAACAATGAAATGCTGTCCTGTAGAAACAGGTAAAGACCTACCAATAAGTTAGTAACCCAGAAAAGAAAAAAAAATGATATTTACACGTGTTTTTTCACAGTAACGTAGGTAGGTAGAGGAATGTAAAAAGATAACGATGAAGTTTTGTAAATCGATCCAAGATAAAAAGAAAAGGATTGCATCAAAAAAGGAGTTGTGTTTTAGAATTCAAAACTAAATCTATTTTGTGATTTTGTTGTGTGGGTGTAATAGTGTGATGGGTTTATTGAATGGAAGTTGTTAGGGGGCGGGTATTATTACACAAGATATTGACGTGGACGTCATCTCATATAATATGCAATTGTTTGACAAGTGGCTGAAAGAGAAACACAATGACCTTCTTTATTTTCTTTCCAAATATGCACTAAATTCTTTCTGTTAACAAAAATTGACAAGCGACATATGCATAGATCGGAA
>NW_017674526.1:79028-88488 GCF_001879085.1 Nicotiana attenuata
GTCCGATTAAAAACACCAAAAGATTTTGTTTTATTTTATTTTATTTTTTAGAATAGCTAGGTAGTATTCCTTGGTTTTTCTTTAGGCACCGGTTCTTTTCCAAGGATGTAGCTCGAACCGGGCACCTTATTTTTTTTAGGAGTAGTTTAGGAAGAAACTGAGTCGCTCCGAGATACTCATTGACATGGTTGATGCTGGCACATTAGGATATGACATACATTCTGTTTTCCCGTATATTTGGTGATTGTGAAGCCTAAGTAAACTAAATAGCCTATTTTGTGATGCTCTTTCTCAGTTGTTTGACTCGTATGCCACATAGTGCAATATTGCTTAAATTTCTCAATTATGTGTGCTTGCTTGACTTGAGAGTTGAACAGAACCGTCTTGATTGAGTCATGTGCAACATGTGTGTGAGGAATTGTTATTTTCTATGCTATCCTGTGTAGTCTAGAACTTGCCCCGTGTGTTAATTGAAGCGATATTGTAAGTGTGCTAATCTAGGAGATGATGTAGGCATTTTCTCGCTTGATCATGGATGTGCTTGTCACATAAAAATAAAATTTTCCGTTGCTAGCCCCTTTGAGCCTATAGACCTTTCTTTTGGCACCAACTTTACAAGCCATACCCCTATTTTGTTCTTAATTTGATATTGATTGAACCTTTACCTCCTAAGGCACTTAGGCGCTAAAAGAAGTAAGGTGAGATATTGGGGAGTAGTTTTCGAGTGGAACCATGGAAGGGCCCGTTGGTGCACTAAAGTTGAAATCAAAGGTCACTAGCCGATGAACTTTATTGTATGAAGTGTGTGAAAAAGAAAAAAAAAAGAGAAAGAAAAATTTAAAGAAAAAAAATGATAGTGAAAGTATATAGAAACATAAAACACCTCCAATTCTTATTGATTTGCGCTAGTGAAAAGTAGAGAAGTGCTTAATTGAAAAGAGGGCTATGTTGTATTGGCAAGTGATTTGGTTGAGAAGAATATGTGCTTGAATTGTGAATGTAGTGTATTAAAGTGCTTAGGAGGGTTAGCCACTATTTTTAAATGTATCATACCCGTCCCTTAGCCTACATTGCAACCTTAAAAGTCCTAATTGATCCTAGATTTGGCTAGCTTAAATTAGTAGAGATATACACTACGGGCAAGCTTATGGTACGAACATGGGATGCATATGAATTCTTTGTGAGAGTGAGTGAATTTGGTTTAATTGTGCGATGTCCTTAATCTATATTCAAAAGTATATTTGAATGTGTGGACCAATTTATACTCACTCTTTTGTTGTTGGAAAGGGCACATGATCTCATGAAGGATCGGTAATGTTGTAAACTTTCTTGTTAGGTAAGTGCATGAATTGAGGGTGCTTAGTGGTTACAAGTCGGCTTTTGAGGTTGGGTGGTGACAAATAGGTTGTTGGAATTGATTGAAGTGAAATATTATACTTGTGCATGCTTAGACGAGAATAATGTGAATTTTTGTGTGTTCATGCTTGTGTGCCGGTATTGATCATAGTCAAGGGTATAGTGTGTGGGTAAAAGTTAAAGTACTCCTCTATAATTGATACTTGTACGTAGTTGGGGGGTTTATTAGATAGTCCCATTGCTCGAGGACAAGCAACGTTTAAGTGTGGAGTGTTGATGAAAGGCTATAATTACGTATTTTAGTCGATTATTACACTCAAATTTACTGCACTTTGATTGAGTTTGAGCTTTAATCGCTAGTGTCTTGCACTAACTGTGTGTTTTATGCCTTGTAGGAGTGATTCCGAGCTATATAGATGTTATGGAATGAATTTAAGTGATTTGGAGCTTTGAAGTCTAAGTAAAAGCTCAAGGAATTAAGCCAGAATCGTGTTTGGGGGTCTACGGATGATAGTTAGAGCGAACGAAGAATCGAGTAGGCATATTGTGCACTGTCTAGTAAAATGGATATAACTTTTTTCTCAAAACTCAATTTGGTCTCCGCAATATATGGTTGGAAAGCTAACTCAAAGAGCTACAACTTTCATGTTTTACGTTTTTCCAAATTCCAAACAGAACAGGGCGAAACATGCAAGATTTGAGCCAAAACGAACGAAACCGGGAAAAAGGGCCAGTTGGGCGCCACAGGCAGCGCCTGGCGCCACCTGTGGCGCAGAAAATAGTAGGGATTATTTTTGGGCGCCGTGGAGGGCGCCTGGCGCTGGGCTGGGCGCCGGTGACGTGAAGTGTGTCCTATTTCTCCCGGGACAAGGTTATTTCGGCCCTAGACCTACCCAACACGTATAAAAGCAAGACTAAACCTATTTTTGAAGGGGGAGACGCCACTTTGGAGAAAAAACACACACGGGATCGTGAGGAAGCGGACAATTCTCAGTTTTCTTCATCTTTTTCTAGTATTTTCAATTGATTCAACAATTATGCAATTGTTTGATTACATCATGAGTGGCTAAACACCCATTGTTCTGGGGTTGTGATTTAGCCATGAATATTGTTGTTTGATATTAACTTAACCTTGATTATAATTCACCAATATATGGTTGTTTCTTCATTCTGTGTTTAATTTCTTAATTGTCTGACCAGCAGTTAGGTTCTATTTACTATCTATGCTATGCTTGAGAAAGCCGTGTTTAGATTAGAGAAGAATTGAAGAGAGCATGATCTTAACCCTTAGGGGGAGCCAATTTGTGGTTAGGATAGGAATATACCTAGTCACCGTGCTTAATTAAATATCGTGATCTTAATGCGTTCTTAATATATTGATTTTATAGGAATATAGACGTTAATCTATTGAGAATAGGTGAGTAGTACTTCGGGAGAAGGCTATGAGAGCATTTATCGATTAATTAGCAACCATGAGTGAATTATATGAAGGGGAGGGTTAATAAGAACACAATACGAATGGTGAATCGATCACAATCCTGGAATACTTGTCTCTACTGAATACACAACAATCAATTCGTTACTTGATAATTTAGTTATTATTTAGAATTGTAGTATAATATAATCATCTTATTGGACTTTGATTTTAGCTGGATTGAATAACAATTTTAGTGATTTAGTGAGTACTTTATACAAGTCTCTGTGGGTTCGACACTCAACTTATCATTATATTACTTGTCGACCACGTATACTTGCGTGTGCGTTTGGGAGCAACAAGTTTTTGGCGCCGTTGCCGGGGACTTGAATATTAACTACTCTCTAGTTTTTGCTTTAATTGTTTATTTCGTCTAGTCTAACGTTACTTGATTGTTGCTCTAATCTCAAAAACTTTGATTAAATGCGTAGGGTCAGAAGCCAGGACAGACTCAACGGCTTTGACCCCGAACCTGAGAAAACATTTCACAGGAGGTTGAGGGAAGCAAGGGACACGAATAATATTCAGCCACTTGTTCAATTTCCTGTGGACATGGCAGAGGAGCAACATATGGCTGTTCAGGAGGTAGCAATGCCCAGTATTGCTAATGTTACCTCCAGCATAGTGAAGCCCAGGATCACTGGGCACTTTGAGCTGAAACAGAGCATGATCCAGCTACTTCACGCAAACGGGCAGTTTATGGGTCTTCCGCACGAGGATCCACAGCATATTCTGAACTTCTTGGAGATTAGTGACACTTATATCACTAACGGGGTCACTCCAGATTATGTGAGGCTCACACTTTTTCCATTCTCTCTGTGGGCGAAGCTAAGAGATGGCTAAAGGCAGAACCAGCTAATTCCATTACATCATGGAATGATTTGGCAAGAAAATTTTTGGGAAGGTTCTTCCCTTCAGGAAAAACTGCAAAGATCAGAAGTGAGATAGTTGTTTTCAAACAGAAAGCAGGAGAATCTTTATACTCAGCTTGGGAAAGGTTCAAGGGGCTACTCAGAGACTGTCCTCATCACAATCAGACGAATGAAGTGTTAGTTCACACTTTCATAGAAGGGCTCCATCCCCAAACAAAAATTGTAGTAGATGTTGCAGCTGGAGGTCAAGTATTGGAGAAAAGCTTTGATGAAATTTATGCATTATCGAACAAATTCTCCAAAAGCAATCCGGATTGGCAAGGAGAGATGGGTAGAAACATGGTACAAAAATCACCAGGGGTTCTCGAATTAGATGTTGTCTCAGCATTGTCAGCACAGGTCTCTACGCTGACCAACCAAGTCAATCAGATGACCATGATCATTAACAAGCAACAAGCCCAACCAGTGCAACAAGTTCAAATATTTTGTGAAGTATGTGGAGAGGGTCACATGAGCAATCTATGCCCAGCAAATCCAGAGTTTGTATATTTTGTGGGCAATGCAAATCGAGGCCAAACAAATCAGTATGGGGACACTTACAACCCCAACTGGAGGAATCACCCAAACTTCTCCTGGGGTGGAAATCAAGGCAATCAAAATCAATACCGGCCTCAAGCACCTCAACAACAATCCAGACTACCTCAGGATGAACAACAAGCCAGCCTTGAGGAGATGATGAAGAAATTGATGGCCGGCCAGCAAGCCCTCAATCAGAAATTAATAGCAGATCAGCAAGCCTTCAATCAGAAATTAATAGCAGATCAACAAACTTTCAATCAGAAAATAATGGCTGATCAGCAGGCTCAAGCCACAGCACTGAGAAATTTGGAGCACCACGTGGGCCTACTTGCCAGAGCCCAAAATACCAGACCAGCAGGGGCTCTTCCTAGTGATACTGAGCCCAATCCTAAAGCTCAAGTCAATGCGGTTACCTTGAGAAATGGAAGAGCATTAGAAGAAGTTCCAATGAAAAAGAAGGATACAACTCATCCTGAAGGAGAATTAGTTCCCAAGCCAGTTGAGGGGAATGAGAAAGATGATAAAGGACCCGAGCCAGTAATTGAGACTAGGCCACCACCTCCGTTTCCACAAAGACTACAGAAGCAAAAAGATGATGCTAAGTACAAGAAATTCCTAGATATTTTGAGCCGAGTGAGTGTGAATTTGCCTTTGGTGGAGTGCAGGAAGTGCCTAAGTATGCAAGGTATCTCAGAGATATTGTGGCACACAAATGAAGACATGCAAAGTTCGAAACAGTTGCACTTACTGAAGAGTGCAGTGCCAGAGTTCAGAGTAAACTTCCTCCTAAGTTGAAGGATCCTGGGAGTTTCACAATTCCTTTGTCTCTTGGAAAACAAGAAGTTGGTAGAGCCTTGTGTGATTTTGGGGCTAGTATAAATTTGATGCCATCCTCTTTGTTCAAGCAACTCGGATTGGGGGGTGCTTAGACCTACTACAATCACTTTACAGCTAGCAGATAGGTCATTAGTCATGCCCGAAGGAATTATTGAGGATGTGTTAGTTCGAGTGGAAAAGTTTATTCTTCCTGCTGATTTTATTGTTCTTGATTACGAGGCAGATGAGGAAGTGCCCATTATTTTGGGGCGACCATTCTTGGCTACTGGTGGAGCAATTATTGATGTAAGGGCAGGGAAGTTAAAAATGAGAGTTGATGATGATGAGGTCACTTTTAATGTGTACAAGGCACTTAAGCTCCCTAAGCATTATGAGGACTTGTGCATGATTACTGTGGTAGAATCGAAGGGGATAAAGCAGAGTCCTTATGTGAATTGTAGTGATCCATATGGGACAACTGAATTAGAGGAGGTAGTGTTTCAAGCTGAGTGTGTAAAGATGATTGAGATAAGAGCCAGAGATGAAAGAGGAGACCTTCCGAGAGTGTGAAAAAAGGCTAGACTTTATGGGAGAAAGAAGAAGAGAAAGCGCCCAGCCTGAGCTGAGTAGCAGAGTCGTGCCACGACTATAAATAAGGCGCTTGTTGGGAGGCAACCCAACATGTATATCTTTTAGCTATTGATTAATTTTTGTCACGACCCATTTTTTTCCCATAATAGGTCATGATGGCGCCCAACACCATGGTCAGGCCAGCCGAATGCGGATATGTGATTAAGTTCTCATTTTACTTTAGCCAAAGACAGTTATACTAGATTTTCGAATTTAAAGACAAGACCAGCAAAGATCATGAAGTGTAAAAATAGCGATACAACCCCAAAATAAATGTCTACTACTGTGTGTGCCAGAACCTGGTGTCACAAGCTACGGGCGACTAGTAGAATATACACAAAAGAATAATACACTATCCTACTGTCTGAATCAGAATAGACAGAAACAACAAAAAAAGTACAAGAAAGGACTTCTTCGGCTGCGGGTCGGCATGAAAGAGAAGCAGCTCACCGTAGAAGTCCCCAAGCGTGCTCACTGATGCGCACCAGGATGATGTCCAGATCCACCCGCCTCAAATCCTGTACATTTAAGTACAGAAGCGTAGTATGAGTACATAAACCACATGTACTCAGTAAGTATCCCGTCTAATCTCGAAGAAGTAGAGACGAGAGGTCGACTTGATACTTACTAAGGTCAAGATAATATAATATAATAAAGTGAGATATACAGCATGAAGGATCTCCAATAACACACGTTTAATAGAAGAGTCATATTCATGTTCTTGTCATAATTAAATTACCAGTTTTCCCTTTTTCATATCAAATGAGTGATCATGTCATAACTAAATGTAAGCATATAAATCATGCACCAACATGCCGAGGTCGACGGCCCGCTCCAACAGAAAATAAATTGTGCACTGCCGAGGGTCGAGCGGCACGAACCATAGATGCATCTATTATCACCGAGGCGATCGGCCCGATCCATAATCATCAAGAAAATGTCAAGAAAAGCACATAAGGCTCAATTACATACAAGGGAATTCCTACCAAGGCTCAACAAACTCATACGTTCACCTTTCATTTCCTCAAGTCTCTAGCAAATCAAGATGATCATATTGGCAATTTAAAATAAGAGATATTCCCCAATTAGACATGACATGGGTCCTAAACTACCTGAACAATTATCATATAATGGCTACGCACGGACTCTCGTCACCTAGTACGTACGTAGCCCCCGCATTTAGCAACAATTACTCATTTAAAATTCTATGGGGACAATTCCCTCTTACAAGGTTAGAAAGGAGACTCACCTCGCTCATAAGTGGACTTCCAATGTCCAAGAACGAGCCCAAGTCCTTAATTCGAAGCCGAACAATCCCAAACTAATCAAACGAAGTAAGAACTAGTAAATAAAGGCTTACAAGGTCGAACTCTAACTATTTAGGCAATTTTCTAACAATTAACACAAGTTTCCTAAATTTCGACCCCGGGCCCACGTGCCCGGATTCCGAGATTTTTCGAAGGAAGTTGTTCTCTATCACCTAAGGATCACAAATATATGATTTCTAGTTCACTACATGGCAAATTATGTGATAAAACCTTAGTTTTCATTAAACCCTAGGTCTAGCTCAAATCCCTTGATTTTACCTAATTTTTAGTGTTAAATCTACCTAATGTTTATGTACTTGAACTAAAAATGAGTGGGGATTACTTACCTTGCAATGTTATGTTGAAACCTCCTCTTTGGAATCACCAAAATCGCCTAAGTGTTGAGAGTAATGTGGAATAAATGAGTTTGGGTTCGTATTAATGAACCCTTCTTCCCCAGTGATTTCCGCTTCTGCGGAAGAAATCCCGCTTCTGCGGGTTCCGCTTCTGCGGACATGAGCCGCTTTTGCGGAAATGAGCAAGGGGGCCTGGGCCGCTTCTGCGGTCATAACCTCGCTTCTGCGAGGCCGCTTAAGCGGAAAGCCCACTGCTTCTGCGGTTCTTGGCCTGGGCGGATGGACCGCTTCTGCGGTCAGGGGTCCGCTCCTGCGGTTTCCCCTGGGCCTGGCCCCTTCCGCTTCTGTGATAAAACGACCGCTTCTGCGGTCCAAGAGCCGCAGAAGCAACAGATAAGGTTTTTCCTAAGTTTTCAACTTCTCTCGAACCTCGACCATTTGACGCTCGGGGCTCCCGAGCCCCGCCCGAACGTACCGACAAGTCTGAAATCACGAGGCGGACCTACCCGAACCCTCGAAACACTCAAAACGACGCTAAATCGAGGAATCACCCCAAAACCAAATGAATCAAATCATTGGACTTCAAGTTCTCAATTCTCCTCCAACGGGTCAAAACGCCCTTAAACTACTCGGATTGACACCAAATTTTATGGGTAAGTCTTAGCTGATATTTCGGACTTGTACCAAGTTTCGGAATCGGAATCCGAACCCGATACCTAGGAAAACAATGATTTCTTAATTTATTTAAACCTTTGAAACTTTAACTTAACAATTTCACATAAAAATTCATTACTCGGGCTAGGGACCTCGGAATTCGATTCCGGGCATACGCCCAGGTCCCATATTTTCCCGCGGACCCTCAGAAACTGTCAAATCACGATCCCGGGTCCGTTTACCCAAAATGTTGGCCGAAGTCAAACTTGGCCTTTATAAAGAAACTTAAAGAAGCAACTAGACTTATTCTTGCTCAAAAACTCTTCTAAATTCCGAACCACCCGTCCCCGCAAGTCATAAATTAGCTAAAGCAAGTGCGGGAAGTCTTAATTAAGGGAACGGGGTTCAAAAATGCAAAACGACCGGTCGGGTCGTTACATTCTCCACCTCTTAAACAAACGTTCGTCCTCGAACGGACATAGAAAAGTACCTGGACTGCTGAATAAGTGGGGATATCTGTTCCGCATGTCCTCCTCAGACTCCCAGGTCGCCTCCTCGACCGGTTGGCCCCTCCACTGGACTCTTACCGCAGAAATCCTCTTGGACCTCAACTGGCGATCCTGTCTATGAACAATGGCAACTGGCTCCTCCTCGTAGCCCAAGCTCTCATCTAACTGAATGGTACTGAAATCCAACACATGTGAATGGTCGGTATGATACTTCCGAAGCATCGATACATGGAAGACTGGATGAACTCTTGATAAAATGGGAGGTAAAGCAAGCTCATAGGCAACCTCTCCAACTCGCCTCAACACCTCAAAGGGGCCAATAAACCTTGGGCTTAGCTTGCCCTTCTTCCCAAACCTCATAATGCCCTTCATTGGTGAGACTTTCAAGAGAACCTTCTCGCCAATCGTGAATGATACATCACGTGCCTTCTGATCCGCGTAACTCTTCTGCCTGGACTGAGCTGTGTGGAGCCTCTCCTGAATCAACTTTACCTTATCCAAGGCATCCTGTACCAAATCTGTGCCAAGTAACTTAGCCTCACCGGGCTCAAACCACCCAATAGGAGAACGACAACGCCGACCATACAATGCCTCATAAGGGGCCATCCCTATGCTGGACTAATGCTATATTGTATGCAAACTCGCCAAGGAAGAACTGATCCCACTGCCCTCCAAAGTCGATCACACATGCTCTAAGCATATCGTCTAAAATCTGAACAGTCCGCTCCGACTGCCCGTCGGTCTGAGGATGGAATGCCGTGCTGAGCTCTACGCGAGTCCCCAAATCACTCTGAACAACTCTCCAGAAATGGGAAGTGAACTGAGGGCCTCTGTTCGATATGATGGAAACCGGCACACCGTGCAACCTGACTATCTCCCGAACGTAAATCTGAGCATATCTCTCCGC
>NW_017674526.1:89935-93768 GCF_001879085.1 Nicotiana attenuata
GCGCAAAAATGCCTCGCGGTCGCGCCGAGGAAGGGAGGGAAAACGACTCTCTGAACCTATCCAGCGCGGACCGCACTGATTTGGTGCGCGGCCGCGCTGGTTGACCTAGAGTTCACTGGCCCTCTGAACCTAGCCACGCGGACCGCGCAGAAATGCATCGCGGCCGCGCGGTTTCCAGCGCGAACCGTGCAGAAATGATCGCGGCCGCGCTGGGGGCCTGTAACACCTGGACCTGCAATTTCTGATGCTTATAAGTCTAAAACCCTCCCGGGACCCACTCAAAACTCACCCGAGCCCTCGGGGCTCCAAACCAAACATACACACAACTCCAAAAACATCCTACGGACTCATCTGTGCGGTCAAATCACCAAAACAACATCGAATTAGGCCTCAAGACCCATGATTTCCTTCCAATTTCCATGAAACATCAAATTTTTACTGTTGCTAGCTCAAAACACGTCAAATGACGTCCAAATCTAACCAAACTTCACAGCAATTGCTTAACTCATATTTAAGACTTGTGCCGGGCGTCGGAACCAAAATACGAGCCCAAAAGCACAGTCCTCTAACAAATAACACTTTCCAATTCTTTAATTATTTTTAGAAAATAATTTCACGTAAAAATTCATTCCTCGGACTCGGGACCTCAGTATTTTATTCCGGGAACACCCCCAAGTCTCAAAGTTCCCTACGGACCCTCCGGGACTGTCGAACCACGAGTCCGGGTCCGTTTTTCCAAAACGTTGACCAAAGTCAAACTCGATCAATTTAAAACATCAAATTTTATTATTTTTCTCACAAATTCACATGTAAACTTTCCGGTTACGCGCCCGGGCTGCGCACACAAGTCGAGGCAACCCCCAAGTGAGGTTTCCAGGGCCTCAGAAGTACAGAGGGAGTAGGAATACAGGTGATGACCCCTTTGGGTCGTCACACTTTCCCACTCGAACTAACACATCCTCAATAATTCCTTCTGGCATGACTAGTGACCTATCTGCTAACTGTAAAGTGATTGTAGTAGGTCTGAGCACCCCCAATCCAAGTTGCTTGAACAAAGAGTATGGCATCAAATTTATACTAGCCCCTAAATCACACAGGGCTCTACCAACTTCTTGTTTTCCAAGAGACAAAGGAATTGTGAAACTCCCAGGATCCTTCAACTTAGGAGGAAGTTTACTCTGAACTCTGGCACTGCACTCTTCAGTAAGTGCAACTGTTTCGAACTCTGCATGTCTTTGTTTGTTTGCCACAATATCTCTGAGATACCTTGCATACTTAGGCACTTCCTACAAAATTCCTACCAAAGGCAAATTCACACTCACTTGGCTCAAAATATCTACGAATTTTTTGTACTTAGCATCATCTTTTTGCTTCTGCGGTCTTTGTGGAAACGGAGGTGGTGGCCTACTCCCAATTACTAGCTCGGGTCCTTTATCATCTTTCTCATTCCCCTGACCTGGCTTGGGAACTAATTCTCCTTCAGGATGAGCTGTATTCTTCTTTTTCTTTGGAACTTCTTCTAATGCTCTTCCATTTCTCAAGGTAACCGCATTGACTTGAGCTTTAGGATTGGGCTCAGTATCACTAGGAAGAGCCCCTACTGGTCTGGTATTTTGGGCTTTGGCAAGTTGGCCACGTGGTGCTCCAAATTTCTCAGTGCTGTGGCTTGAGCCTGCTGATCAGCCATTATTTTTTGATTGAAAGTTTGTTGATCTGCTATTAATTTCTGATTGAAGGCTTGCTGATCTGCTATTAATTTCTGATTGAGGGCTTGCTGGTCGGCCATCAATTTCTTCATCATCTCCTCAAGGCTAGCTTGTTGTTCATCCTAAGGTGGTCTGGATTGTTGTTGAGGTGCTTGAGGCTGGTATTGATTCTGATTGCCTTGGTTTCCACCCCAGGAGAAGTTTGGGTGATTCCTCCCGTTGAGGTTGTAAGTGTCCCCATACTGATTTGTTTGGCCTCGATTTGCATTACCCATAAAAGATACAGACTCTGGATTTGCTGGGCATAGATTGCTCATGTGACCTTCTCCACATACTTCACAAAATATTTGAACTTGTTGCACTGGTTGGGCTTGTTGCTTGTTAATAATCATTGTCATCTGATTTACTTGGTTGGTCAGCGTAGAGACCTGTGCTGACAATGCTGAGACAACATCTAATTCGAGAACCCCTAGTGATTTTTGTACCATGTTTCTACCCATCTCTCCTTGTCAATCCGGATTGCTTTTGGAGAATTTGTTCAATAATGCATAAATTTCATCAAAGCTTTTCTCCAATACTTGTCCTCCAGCTGCAGCATCTACTACAATTTTTGTTTGGAGATGGAGCCCTTCTATGAAAGTGTGAACTAACACTTCATTCGTCTGATTGTGATGATGACAGTCTCTGAGTAGCCCCTTGAACCTTTCCCAAGCTGAGTATAAAGATTCTCCTGCTTTGTATTTGAAGGAAACTATCTCACTTCTGATCTTTGCAGTTTTGCCTGATAGAAAGAACCTTGCCAGAAATTTTCTTGCCAAATCATTCCATGATGTAATGGAATTAGCTGGTTCTGCCTTTAGCCATCTCTTAGCTTCGCCCAACAGAGAGAATGGAAAAAGCGTGAGCCTCACATAATCTGGAGTGACCCCGTTAGTGATATAAGTGTCATTAATCTCCAAGAAGTTCAGAATATGCTGTTGTGGATCCTCGTGCGGAAGACCCATAAACTGCCCGTTTGCATGAAGTAGCTGGATCATGCTCTGTTTCAGCTCAAAGTGCCCAGTGATTCTGGGCTTCACGATACTGGAGGTAACATTAGCAATATTGGGCATTGCTACCTCCTGAACAGCCATATGTTGCTCCTCTGCCATGTTCACAGGAAATTGAATGAATGCTTGAATATTGTTTGTATCCCTTGCTTCCCTCAACCTCCTGTGAAATGTTTTCTCAGGTTCGGGGTCAAAGCTGTTGAGTCTGTCCTGGCTTCTGACCCTACGCATTCAATCAAAGTTTCTGAGATTAGAGCAACAATGAAGTAACGTTAAACTAGACGAAATAAACAATTAAAGCAAAAACTAGAGAGTAGTTAATATTCAAGTCCCCGGCAACGGCGCCAAAAACTTGTTGCTCCCAAACGCACACGCAAGTATACGTGGTCGACAAGTAATATAATAATAAGTTGAGTGTCGAACCCACAGAGACTTTTGTAAATGACTCACTAAATCGCTAAAATTGTTATTCAGTCCAGCTAAAATCAAAGGCCGATAATATGATTATATGATACTACGATTCTAAATAATAACTAAATTATCAAGTAAGTTGGTTGTTGTGTATTCAGTAGAGACAAGTATTCAGGGTTGTGATCGATTCACCAATCGTATTGTGTTCTAATTAACTCTCCCTTTCATATAATTCACTCATGGTTGCTAATTAATCGATAAATGCTCTCATAGCCTTCTCCTGAAGTACTACTCACCTATTCTCAATAGATTAACGCCTATATTCCTATGGAATCAATCTATTAAGAACGCATTAAGGTCGCGATATTTAATTAAGCACGGTGACTAGGTATATTCCTATCCTAACCACAAATCCGCTCCCCCTAAGGGTTAAGATCATGCTCTCTTCAATTCTTCTCTAATCTAAACACGGCTTTCCCAAGCATAGCATAGATAGTAAATAGAACCTAACTGCTGGCCAGACAATTAAGCAATTAAATACAGAATTGAAGAAACAACCATATATTGGTGAATTATAATCAAGGTCAAGTTAATATCAAACAACAATATTCATGGCTAAATCACAACCCCAGAACAATGGGTGTTTAGCCACTCATGATGTAATCAA